>NW_027261285.1:0-27436 GCF_043641665.1 Enoplosus armatus | reverse complement strand
AACTTGACTTTTTCAACTGTTTTGAGTGAAAACTTGACATTCAGGCCTCTTTCACTGAAAACTTGTCCTTTCCTCCTGTTTTGAATGAAAGATTCACTTTGGGCCCTCGTTCAGTCTCAAACTGCATATTTGACCTGTTTTGAGTCAAACCGTGACTTAGGAGCTGATTTGAATGAAAACTCCACGTTCAGGCCTCTTTCAGTCAAAACTTGACCTTTTCAACTGTTTTGAGTGAAACTTGACATTCAGGCCTCTTTCACTGAAAACTTGTCCTTTCCTCCTGTTTTGAATAGAAAGATTCACTTTGGGCCCTCGTTCAGTCTCAAACTGCATATTTGACCTGTTTTGAGTCAAACCGTGACTTAGGAGCTGATTTGAATGAAAACTCCACGTTCAGGCCTCTTTCAGTCAAAACTTGACCTTTTCAACTGTTTTGAATGAAAACTTGACATTCAGGCCTCTTTCACTGAAAACTTGTCCTTTCCTCCTGTTTTGAATGAAAGATTCACTTGGGCCCTCGTTCAGTCTCAAACTCCATATTTGACCTGTTTTGAATGAAAGCTTCACTTTGGGCCCTCGTTCAGTCGCAAACTGCATATTTGACCTGTTTTGAGTCAAACCGTGACTTAGGAGCTGATTTGAATGAAAACTCCACGTTCAGGCCTCTTTCAGTCAAAACTTGACCTTTTCAACTGTTTTGAGTGAAAACTTGACATTCAGCCTCTTTCACTGAAAACTTGTCCTTTCTCCTGTTTTGAATGAAAGCTTCACTTTGGGCCCTCGTTCAGTCTCAACTGCATATTTGACCTGTTTTGAATGAAAGCTTCACTTTGGGCCCTCGTTCAGTCTCAAACTGCATATTTGACCTGTTTTGAGTCAAACCGTGACTTAGGAGCTGATTTGAATGAAAACTCCACGTTCAGGCCTCTTTCAGTCAAAACTTGACCTTTTCAACTGTTTTGAGTGAAAACTTGACATTCAGGCCTCTTTCACTGAAAACTTGTCCTTTCCTCCTGTTTTGAATGAAAGATTCACTTTGGCCCTCGTTCAGTCTCAAACTGCATATTTGACCTGTTTTGAATGAACAGCTTCACTTTGTCCCTCGTTCAGTCTCAAACTGCATATTTGACCTGTTTTGAGTCAAACCGTGACTTAGGAGCTGATTTGAATGAAAACTCCACGTTCAGGCCTCTTTCAGTCAAAACTTGACCTTTTCAACTGTTTTGAGTGAAAACTTGACATTCAGGCCTCTTTCACTGAAAACTTGTCCTTTCCTCCTTTTTGAATGAAAGATTCACTTTGGGCCCTCGTTCAGTCTCAAACTGCATATTTGACCTGTTTTGAGTCAAACCGTGACTTAGGAGCTGATTTGAATGAAAACTCCACGTTCAGGCCTCTTTCAGTCAAAACTTGACCTTTTCAACTGTTTTGAGTGAAAACTTGACATTCAGGCCTCTTTCACTGAAAACTTGTCCTTTCATCCTGTTTTGAATGAAAGATTCACTTTGGGCCCTCGTTCAGTCTCAAACTGCATATTTGACCTGTTTTGAGTCAAACCGTGAGTTTGGAGCGGATTTGAATGAAAAGTTCACGTTCAGGCCTATTTCAGTCAAAACTTGACCTTTTCAACTGTTTTGAGTGAAAACTTGACATTCAGGCCGCTTTCACTGAAACTTGTCCTTTCCTCCTGTTTTGAATGAAAGCTTCACTTTCGGACCTCGTTCAGTCTCAAACTGCATATTTGACCTGTTTTGAGTCAAACCGTGAGTTTGGAGCTGTTTTGAGTGAAAACTTGACATTCAGGCCGCTTTCACTGAAAACTTGTCCTTTCCTCCTGTTTTGAATGAAAGATTCACTTTGGGCCCTCGTTCAGTCTCAAACTGCATATTTGACCTGTTTTGAATGAAAGATTCACTTTGGGCCCTCGTTCAGTCTCAAACTGCATATTTGACCTGTTTTGAGTCAAACGTGACTTAGGAGCTGATTTGAAAAAAACTCCACCTTCAGGCCTCTTTCAGTAAAAACTTAACCTTTTCAACTGTTTTGAGTGAAAACTTGACATTCAGGCCTCTTTCACTGAAAACTTGTCCTTTCCTCCTGTTTTGAATGAAAGATTCACTTTGGGCCCTCGTTCAGTGTCAAACTGCATATTTGACATGTTTTGAATGAAAGCTTCACTTTGGGCCCTCGTTCAGTCTCAAACTGCATATTTGACCTGTTTTGAGTCAAACCGTGACTTAGGAGCTGATTTGAATGAAAACTCCACGTTCAGGCCTCTTTCAGTCAAAACTTGACCTTTTCAACTGTTTTGAGTGAAAACTTGACATTCAGGCCTCTTTCACTGAAAACTTGTCCTTTCCTCTGTTTTGAATGAAAGATTCACTTTCGGCCCTCGTTCAGTCTCAAACTGCATATTTGACCTGTTTTGAATGAAAGCTTCACTTTGGGCCCTCTTTCAGTCTCAAACTGCATATTTGACCTGTTTTGAATGAAAGCTTCACTTTGGGCCCTCGTTCAGTCTCAAACTGCATATTTGACCTGTTTTGAATGAAAGATTCACTTTGGGCCCTCGTTCAGTCTCAAACTGCATATTTGACCTGTTTTGAATGAAAGATTCACTTTGGGCCCTCGTTCAGTCTCAAACTGCATATTTGACCTGTTTTGAGTCAAACCGTGACTTAGGAGCTGATTTGAAAAAAAACTCCACCTTCAGGCCTCTTTCAGTAAAAACTTAACCTTTTCAACTGTTTTGAGTGAAAACTTGACATTCAGGCCTCTTTCACTGAAAACTTGTCCTTTCCTCCTGTTTTGAATGAAAGATTCACTTTGGGCCCTCGTTCAGTGTCAAACTGCATATTTGACATGTTTTGAATGAAAGCTTCACTTTGGCCCTCGTTCAGTCTCAAACTGCATATTTGACCTGTTTTGAGTCAAACCGTGACTTAGGAGCTGATTTGAATGAAAACTCCACGTTCAGGCCTCTTCAGTCAAAACTTGACCTTTTCAACTGTTTTGAGTGAAAACTTGACATTCAGGCCTCTTTCACTGAAAACTTGTCCTTTCCTCCTGTTTTGAATGAAAGCTTCACTTTCGGCCTCGTTCAGTCTCAAACTGCATATTTGACCTGTTTTGAGTCAAACCGTGAGTTTGGAGCGGATTTGAATGAAAAGTTCACGTTCAGGCCTATTTCAGTCAAAACTTGACCTTTTCAACTGTTTTGAGTGAAAACTTGACATTCAGGCCGCTTTCACTGAAAACTTGTCCTTTCCTCCTGTTTTGAATGAAAGCTTCACTTTCGGCCCTCGTTCAGTCCTCAAACTGCATATTTGACCTGTTTTGAGTCAAACCGTGAGTTTGGAGCTGTTTTGAGTGAAAACTTGACATTCAGGCCGCTTTCACTGAAACTTGTCCTTTCCTCCTGTTTTGAATGAAAGCTTCACTTTCGGCCCTCGTTCAGTCTCAAACTCCATATTTGACCTGTTTTGAATCAAACCGTGACTTAGGAGCTGATTTGAATGAAAACTCCACGTTCAGGTCTCTTTCAGTCAAAACTTGACCTTTTCAACTGTTTTGAGTGAAAACTTGACATTCAGGCCTCTTTCACTGAAAACTTGTCCTTTCCTCCTGTTTGAATGAAAGATTCACTTGGGCCCTCGTTCAGTCTCAAACTCCATATTTGACCTGTTTTGAATCAAACCGTGACTTAGGAGCTGATTTGAATGAAAACTCCACGTTCAGGTCTCTTTCAGTCAAAACTTGACCTTTTCAACTGTTTTGAGTGAAAACTTGACATTCAGGCCTCTTTCACTGAAAACTTGTCCTTTCCTCCTGTTTTGAATGAAAGATTCACTTGGGCCCTCGTTCAGTCTCAAACTCCATATTTGACCTGTTTTGAATGAAAGCTTCACTTTGGGCCCTCGTTCAGTCTCAAACTGCATATTTGACCTGTTTTGAGTCAAACCGTGACTTAGGAGCTGATTTGAATGAAAACTCCACGTTCAGGTCTCTTTCAGTCAAAACTTGACCTTTTCAACTGTTTTGAGTGAAAACTTGACATTCAGGCCTCTTTCACTGAAAACTTGTCCTTTCCTCCTGTTTTGAATGAAAGATTCACTTTGGGCCCTCGTTCAGTCTCAAACTGCATATTTGACCTGTTTTGAGTCAAACCGTGACTTAGGAGCTGATTTGAATGAAAACTCCACGTTCAGGCCTCTTCAGTAAAAACTTGACCTTTTCAACTGTTTTGAGTGAAAACTTGACATTCAGGCCTCTTTCACTGAAAACTTGTCCTTTCTCCTGTTTTGAATGAAAGATTCACTTTGGGCCCTCGTTCAGTCTCAAACTGCATATTTGACCTGTTTTGAATGAAAGATTCACTTTGGGCCCTCGTTCAGTCTCAAACTGCATATTTGACCTGTTTTGAATGAAAGCTTCACTTTGGGCCCTCGTTCAGTCTCAAACTGCATATTTGACCTGTTTTGAGTCAAACCGTGACTTAGGAGCTGATTTGAATGAAAACTCCACGTTCAGCCTCTTTCAGTCAAAACTTGACCTTTTCAACTGTTTTGAGTGAAAACTTGACATTCAGGCCTCTTTCACTGAAAACTTGTCCTTTCCTCCTGTTTTGAATGAAAGATTCACTTTGGGCCCTCGTTCAGTCTCAACTGCATATTTGACCTGTTTTGAATGAAAGCTTCACTTTGGGCCCTCGTTCAGTCTCAAACTGCATATTTGACCTATTTTGAGTCAAACCTGTGACTTAGGAGCTGATTTGAATGAAAACTCCACGTTCAGGCCTATTTCAGTCAAAACTTGACCTTTTCAACTGTTTTGAGTGAAAACTTGACATTCAGGCCTCTTTCACTGAAAAGTTGTCCTTTCCTCCTGTTTTGAATGAAGATTCACTTTCGGCCTCGTTCAGTCTCAAACTGCATATTTGACCTGTTTTGAATGAAAGCTTCACTTTGGGCCCTCGTTCAGTCTCAAACTGCATATTTGACCTGTTTTGAGTCAAACCGTGACTTAGGAGCTGATTTGAAAAAAAACTCACGTTCAGGCCTCTTTCAGTAAAAACTTGACCTTTTCAACTGTTTGAGTGAAAACTTGACATCAGGCCTCTTTCACTGAAAACTTGTCCTTTCCTCCTGTTTTGAATGAAAGATTCACTTTCGGCCCTCGTTCAGTCTCAAACTGCATATTTGACCTGTTTTGAATGAAAGCTTCACTTTCGGCCCTCGTTCAGTCTCAAACTGCATATTTGACCTGTTTTGAGTCAAACCGTGAGTTTGGAGCTATTTTGAGTGAAAACTTGACATTCAGGCCGCTTTCACTGAAAACTTGTCCTTTCCTCCTGTTTTGAATGAAAGCTTCACTTTCGGCCCTCGTTCAGTCTCAAACTGCATATTTGACCTGTTTTGAGTCAAACCGTGAGTTTGGAGCTGTTTTGAGTGAAAACTTGACATTCAGGCCTCTTTCACTGAAAACTTGTCCTTTCCTCCTGTTTTGAATGAAAGCTTCACTTTCGGCCCTCGTCAGTCTCAAACTGCATATTTGACCTGTTTTGAGTCAAACCGTGAGTTTGGAGCGGATTTGAATGAAAAGTTCACGTTCAGGCCTATTTCAGTCAAAACTTGACCTTTTCAACTGTTTTGAGTGAAAACTTGACATTCAGGCCGCTTTCACTGAAACTTGTCCTTTCCTCCTGTTTTGAATGAAAGCTTCACTTTCGGACCTCGTTCAGTCTCAAACTGCATATTTGACCTGTTTTGAGTCAAACCGTGAGTTTGGAGCTGTTTTGAGTGAAAAGTTCACGTTCAGGCCTATTTCAGTCAAAACTTGACCTTTTCAACTGTTTGAGTGAAAACTTGACATTCAGGCCGCTTTCACTGAAAACTTGTCCTTTCCTCCTGTTTTGAATGAAAAGCTTCACTTTCGGCCCTCGTTCAGTCTCAAACTGCATATTTGACCTGTTTTGAGTCAAACCGTGACTTAGGAGCTGATTTGAATGAAAACTCCACGTTCAGGCCTCTTTCAGTCAAAACTTGACCTTTTCAACTGTTTTGAGTGAAAACTTGACATTCAGGCCTCTTTCACTGAAAACTTGTCCTTTCCTCCTGTTTTGAATGAAAGCTTCACTTTCGGCCCTCGTTCAGTCTCAAACTGCATATTTGACCTGTTTTGAGTCAAACCGTGAGTTTGGAGCGGATTTGAATGAAAAGTTCACGTTCAGGCCTATTTCAGTCAAAACTTGACCTTTTCAACTGTTTTGAATGAAAACTTGACATTCAGGCCTCTTTCACTGAAAACTTGTCCTTTCCTCCTGTTTTGAATGAAAGATTCACTTGGGCCCTCGTTCAGTCTCAAACTCCATATTTGACCTGTTTTGAATGAAAGCTTCACTTTGGGCCCTCGTTCAGTCTCAAACTGCATATTTGACCTGTTTTGAGTCAAACCGTGACTTAAGAGCTGATTTGAATGAAAACTCCACGTTCAGGCCTATTTCAGTCAAAACTTGACCTTTTCAACTGTTTTGAGTGAAAACTTGACATTCAGGCCTCTTTCACTGAAAACTTGTCCTTTCCTCCTGTTTTGAATGAAAGATTCACTTTCGGCCCACGTTCAGTCTCAAACTGCATATTTGACCTGTTTTGAATGAAAGCTTCACTTTGGGCCCTCGTTCAGTCGCAAACTGCATATTTGACCTGTTTTGAGTCAAACCGTGACTTAGGAGCTGATTTGAATGAAAACTCCACGTTCAGGTCTCTTTCAGTCAAAACTTGACCTTTTCAACTGTTTTGAGTGAAAACTTGACATTCAGGCCTCTTTCACTGAAAACTTGTCCTTTCCTCCTGTTTTGAATGAAAGATTCACTTGGGGCCTCGTTCAGTCTCAAACTCCATATTTGACCTGTTTTGAATGAAAGCTTCACTTTGGGCCCTCGTTCAGTCTCAAACTGCATATTTGACCTGTTTTGAGTCAAACCGTGACTTAGGAGCTGATTTGAATGAAATCTCCACGTTCAGGCCTCTTTCAGTCAAAACTTGACCTTTTCAACTGTTTTGAGTGAAAACTTGACATTCAGGCCTCTTTCACTGAAAACTTGTCCTTTCCTCCTGTTTTGAATGAAAGATTCACTTTGGGCCCTCGTTCAGTCTCAAACTGCATATTTGACCTGTTTTGAGTCAAACCGTGACTTAGGAGCTGATTTGAATGAAAACTCCACGTTCAGGCCTCTTTCAGTCAAAACTTGACCTTTTCAACTGTTTTGAGTGAAAACTTGACATTCAGGCCTCTTTCACTGAAAACTTGTCCTTTCCTCCTGTTTTGAATGAAAGATTCACTTTGGGCCCTCGTTCAGTCTCAAACTCCATATTTGACCTGTTTTGAATGAAAGATTCACTTTGGGCCCTCGTTCAGTCTCAAACTGCATATTTGACCTGTTTTGAATGAAAGATTCACTTTGGGCCCTCGTTCAGTCTCAAACTGCATATTTGACCTGTTTTGAGTCAAACCGTGACTTAGGAGCTGATTTGAAAAAAAACTCCACCTTCAGGCCTCTTTCAGTAAAAACTTAACCTTTTCAACTGTTTTGAGTGAAAACTTGACATTCAGGCCTCTTTCACTGAAAACTTGTCCTTTCCTCCTGTTTTGAATGAAAGATTCACTTTGGGCCCTCGTTCAGTGTCAAACTGCATATTTGACATGTTTTGAATGAAAGCTTCACTTTGGGCCCTCGTTCAGTCTCAAACTGCATATTTGACCTGTTTTGAGTCAAACCGTGACTTAGGAGCTGATTTGAATGAAAACTCCACATTCAGGCCTCTTTCAGTCAAAACTTGACCTTTTCAACTGTTTTGAGTGAAAACTTGACATTCAGGCCTCTTTCACTGAAAACTTGTCCTTTCCTCCTGTTTTGAATGAAAGCTTCACTTTCGGCCCTCGTTCAGTCTCAAACTGCATATTTGACCTGTTTTGAGTCAAACCGTGAGTTTGGAGCGGATTTGAATGAAAAGTTCACGTTCAGGCCTATTTCAGTCAAAACTTGACCTTTTCAACTGTTTTGAGTGAAAACTTGACATTCAGGCTGCTTTCACTGAAAACTTGTCCTTTCCTCCTGTTTTGAATGAAAGCTTCACTTTCGGCCCTCGTTCAGTCTCAAACTGCATATTTGACCTGTTTTGAGTCAAACCGTGAGTTTGGAGCTGTTTTGAGTGAAAACTTGACATTCAGGCCGCTTTCACTGAAAACTTGTCCTTTCCTCCTGTTTTGAATGAAAGATTCACTTGGGCCCTCGTTCAGTCTCAAACTCCATATTTGACCTGTTTTGAATGAAAGCTTCACTTTGGGCCCTCGTTCAGTCTCAAACTGCATATTTGACCTGTTTTGAGTCAAACCGTGACTTAGGAGCTGATTTGAATGAAAACTCCACGTTCAGGCCTCTTTCAGTCAAAACTTGACCTTTTCAACTGTTTTAAGTGAAAACTTGACATTCAGGCCTCTTTCACTGAAAACTTGTCCTTTCCTCCTGTTTTGAATGAAAGATTCACTTTGGGCCCTCGTTCAGTCTCAAACTGCATATTTGACCTGTTTTGAATGAAAGATTCACTTTGGGCCCTCGTTCAGTCTCAAACTGCATATTTGACCTGTTTTGAATGAAAGCTTCACTTTGGGCCCTCGTTCAGTCTCAAACTGCATATTTGACCTGTTTTGAGTCAAACCGTGACCTAGGAGCTGATTTGAATGAAAACTCCACGTTCAGGCCTCTTTCAGTCAAAACTTGACCTTTTCAACTGTTTTGAGAGAATACTTGACATTCAGGCCTCTTTCACTGAAAACTTGTCCTTTCCTCCTGTTTTGAATGAAAGCTTCACTTTGGGCCCTCGTTCAGTCGCAAACTGCATATTTGACCTGTTTTGAGTCAAACCGTGACTTAGGAGCTGATTTCAATGAAAACTCCACGTTCAGGCCTCTTTCAGTCAAAACTTGACCTTTTCAACTGTTTTGAGTGAAAACTTGACATTCAGGCCTCTTTCACTGAAAACTTGTCCTTACCTCCTGTTTTGAATGAAAGATTCACTTTCGGCCCTCGTTCAGTCTCAAACTGCATATTTGACCTGTTTTGAATGAAAGATTCACTTTCGGCCCTCGTTCAGTCTCAAACTGCATATTTGACCTGTTTTGAATGAAAGCTTCACTTTGGGCCCTCGTTCAGTCGCAAACTGCATATTTGACCTGTTTTGAGTCAAACCGTGACTTAGGAGCTGATTTGAATGAAAACTCCACGTTCAGGCCTCTTTCAGTCAAAACTTGACCATTTCAACTGTTTTGAGTGAAAACTTGACATTCAGGCCTCTTTCAGTCAAAACTTGTCCTTTCCTCCTGTTTTGAATGAAAGATTCACTTTGGGCCCTTGTTCAGTCTCAAACTGCATATTTGACCTGTTTTAAATGAAAGATTCACTTTGGGCACTCGTTCAGTCTCAAACTGCATATTTGACCTGTTTTGAATGAAAGATTCACTTTTGTCCCTCGTTCAGTCTCAAACTGCATATTTGACCTGTTTTGAATGAAAGCTTCACTTTGGGATCTCGTTCAGTCTCAAACTGCATATTTGACCTGTTTTGAGTCAAAACGTGACTTAGGAGCTGATTTGAATGAAAACTCCACGTTCAGTCCTCTTTCAGTCAAAACTTGACCTTTTCAACTGTTTTGAGTGAAAACTTGACATTCAGGCCTCTTTCACTGAAAACTTGTCCTTTCCTCCTGTTTTGAATGAAAGATTCACTTTGGGCCCTCGTTCAGTCTCAAACTGCATATTTGACCTGTTTTGAGTCAAACCGTGACTTAGGAGCTGATTTGAATGAAAACTCCACGTTCAGGCCTCTTTCAGTCAAAACTTGACCATTTCAACTTTTTTGAGTGAAAACTTGACATTCAGGCCTCTTTCAGTCAAAACTTGTCCTTTCCTCCTGTTTTGAATGAAAGATTCACTTTGGGCCCTTGTTCAGTCTCAAACTGCATATTTGACCTGTTTTAAATGAAAGATTCACTTTGGGCACTCGTTCAGTCTCAAACTGCATATTTGACCTGTTTTGAATGAAAGATTCACTTTTGTCCCTCGTTCAGTCTCAAACTGCATATTTGACCTGTTTTGAGTCAAACCGTGACTTAGGAGCTGATTTGAATGAAAACTCCACGTTCAGTCCTCTTTCAGTCAAAACTTGACCTTTTCAACTGTTTTGAGTGAAAACTTGACATTCAGGCCTCTTTCACTGAAAACTTGTCCTTTCCTCCTGTTTTGAATGAAAGATTCACTTTGGGCCCTCGTTCAGTCTCAAACTGCATATTTGACCTGTTTTGAGTCAAACCGTGACTTAGGAGCTGATTTGAATGAAAACTCCACGTTCAGGCCTCTTTCAGTCAAAACTTGACCATTTCAACTGTTTTGAGTGAAAACTTGACATTCAGGCCTCTTTCAGTCAAAACTTGTCCTTTCCTCCTGTTTTGAATGAAAGATTCACTTTGGGCCCTTGTTCAGTCTCAAACTGCATATTTGACCTGTTTTAAATGAAAGATTCACTTTGGGCACTCGTTCAGTCTCAAACTGCATATTTGACCTGTTTTGAATGAAAGATTCACTTTTGTCCCTCGTTCAGTCTCAAACTGCATATTTGACCTGTTTTGAATGAAAGCTTCACTTTGGGATCTCGTTCAGTCTCAAACTGCATATTTGACCTGTTTTGAGTCAAACCGTGACTTAGGAGCTGATTTGAATGAAAACTCCACGTTCAGTCCTCTTTCAGTCAAAACTTGACCTTTTCAACTGTTTTGAGTGAAAACTTGACATTCAGGCCTCTTTCACTGAAAACTTGTCCTTTCCTCCTGTTTTGAATGAAAGATTCACTTTGGGCCCTCGTTCAGTCTCAAACTGCATATTTGACCTGTTTTGAGTCAAACCGTGACTTAGGAGCTGATTTGAATGAAAACTCCACGTTCAGGCCTCTTTCAGTCAAAACTTGACCTTTTCAACTGTTTTGAGTGAAAACTTGACATTCAGGCCTCTTTCACTGAAAACTTGTCCTTTCCACCTGTTTTGAATGAAAGATTCACTTTCGGCCCTCGTTCAGTCTCAAACTGCATATTTGACCTGTTTTGAATGAAAGATTCACTTTGGGCCCTCGTTCAGTCTCAAACTGCATATTTGACCTGTTTTGAGTCAAACCGTGACTTAGGAGCTGATTTGAAAGAAAACTCCACGTTCAGGCCTCTTTCAGTCAAAACTTGACCTTTTCAATTCAATTCAATTCAATTCAATTTTATTTATATAGCGCCAAATCACAACAAAGTCATCTCATGACACTTTACAAAATAGAGCAGGTCTAGACCGACTCTTTATAATGTTATTACAGAGACCCAACAGTTCCCACCATGAGCAAGCACTTTGGCGACAGTGGCAAGGAAAAACTTCCTTTTAAGAGGCAGAAACCTTGAGCAGAACCAGACTCTAGGTGGGCGGTCATCTGCTTTGACCGGTTGGGTTTTAGGGAGAGAGAGAGAGAGAGAGAGAGAGAGAGAGACAGACAGAGACAGAGAGATAGACATAGAGACACAGATAGACAGACAGACAGACAGACAGATAGGTAGGCAAAGATGTATGGCAGCACTAACAGTAGAAATAGCTGTAATATTAGCTGAGATTAATAATAGGAGCTTTAATAGTGACAGAACTACGACTAAACATAATAACTGTAGTGATGGGAGTCAGGCAGGCCCATGGCAGCAGCAGCACCCAGGCGTACCAGGACCACGATCCACAGCGACCTACGAGTCGACAAAGCACAAAGAAACTCCGGGGAAGAAATAAAGTTAGTAACATGCATTGGACTGTGATGAATGTGCAAAGATGAAGAGGGAGAGGAGGAAAGCTCAGTGCATCATGGGAAGTCCCCCGGCAGTGTAGGCCTATAGCAGCATAACTAGGGGGCTGGTCCAGGCAGGCCTGAGCCAGCCCTTAACTATAAGCGTTATCAAAAAGCAAAGTTTTAAGCCTACTCTTAAAAGTAGAGAGTGTGTCTGCCTCCCGGACCCAAACTGGGAGCTGATTCCACAGGAGAGGAGCTTGATAGCTGAAGGCTCTGGCTCCTGTTCTGTTTTTGGAGACTCTAGGAACCACAAGCAGCCCTGCATTCTGGGAGCGGAGTGCTCTAGTGGGGTAATAAGGTACTATGAGCTCTTTAAGATATGATGGTGCCTGACCAGTAAGAGCTTTGTAGGTCAGGAGAAGGATTTTAAACTCTATTCTAGATTTTACAGGGAGCCAGTGCAGAGAAGCTAATACAGGAGAAATATGATCTCTTTTCCTGGTTCCTGTCAGTACACGTGCTGCAGCATTCTGGATCAGCTGGAGAGTCCTCAGGGACTTATTGGGACAGCCTGATAATAAGGAATTGCAATAATCCAGCCTAGACGTGACAAATGCATGGACTAATTTTTCTGCATCGGTTTGAGACAGGATCTTCCTGATTTTTGCAATATTACGGAGGTGAAAAAAGGCAGTCCGTGAAGTTTGTTTTACGTGGGAGTTAAAGGACATGTCCTGATCAAAGACAACTCCGAGATTCCTCACGGTGGCGCTGGAGGCCAGGGCAATGCCATCTAGGGTAACAATATCCTTAGATATTGTATTTCTGAGGTGTTCAGGGCCAAGAACAATAACTTCTGTCTTGTCTGAGTTCAACATCAGATAATTACAGGTCATCCAGGTCTTTATGTCCTTAAGGCATGCTTGGAGGTTGGCTAACTGATGAGGTTCTTCTGGCTTGATCGATAAATATAGCTGGGTATCATCTGCATAGCAATGAAAATGTATGGAGTGTTTTCTAATAATATCCCCTAAAGGAAGCATATATAAGGTGAATAGTATTGGTCCAAGCACAGAACCTTGTGGAACTCCATGACTGACTTTGGCGTACATGGAGGATTCATCGTTAACATGTACAAACTGAGATCGATCTGATAAATACGACTTAAACCAGCTTAGTGCGGTTCCTTTGATGCCAATTAAATGTTCCAGTCTCTGTAATAGGATATGATGGTCAATGGTGTCGAATGCAGCACTAAGATCTAACAAAACAAGTATAGAGACAAGTCCTTTGTCTGATGCAGTGAGAAGGTCATTTGTAACTTTCACCAGTGCTGTCTCTGTGCTATGATGAGCTCTGAAACCTGACTGAAAGTCCTCAAGCAACCTATTGTCATGTAGAAAGTCACACAGCTGGTTGGCGACTGCTTTCTCAAGGATCTTGGAGAGAAAGGGGAGGTTAGATATAGGTCTATAGTTGGCTAAAACCTCTGGATCAAGTGTGGTCTTTTTAAGAAGAGGTTTAATTACAGCAACTTTAAAGGACTGTGGTACGTAGCCTGTTAATAAAGACAGATTGATCATGTCTAGTAAAGAAGTGCTGACTAAAGGTAAAACCTCTTTGAGCAGCCAGGTTGGGATGGGGTCTAAGAGACAAGTTGATGGCTTAGATGAAGAGATAGTTTTAGTAATTTGGTGAAGGTCAATGGGAGAAAAGCAATCTAAATATACATCAGGTTTTACAGCTATTTCTGAGATTCCTGTGTTTGAAGGTAAGATACCACCTGAAGACAGGAGGTGATCAATTCTGTCTCTAATAGTTAGAATTTTATCATTAAAGAAGCTCATGAAGTCATTACTGCTGAGGGTTATAGGAATACATGGCTCAATAGAGCTGTGACTCTCTGTCAGCCTGGCTACAGTGCTGAAGAGAAACCTGGGGTTGTTCTTGTTCTCTTCTATTAGTGATGAGTAATAGGCTGCTCTGGCTTTACAGAGGGCCTTCCTATAAGTTCTAAGACTATCTTGCCAAATTAAACGTGATTCCTTTAGTTTGGTGGAGCGCCATTTCCTTTCAAGTTTCTGCACTGTTTGCTTTAATTTGCGGGTTTGGGTGTTATACCATGGAGCTGACTTTCTTTGTTTTATTATCTTCTTTTTAAGAGGGGCAATAGAGTCAAGTGTCAATCGCATTGAGCCTGCAGCACTGTCAACAACATTGTCTATTTGAGAGGGACGAAGGTTAGCATAGGAGTCCTCAGTTGTATTGAGACATGGCATTGAATTTAATGCCGATGGAATCACTTCCTTAAATTTAGCTACAGCACTATCAGATAGATATCTGGTGTAGACTTTTTTGCCTAATGGCGTGTAGTCCAGTAATAGGAATTCAAAAGTTATTAAATAATGGTCCGATAACAAAGGATTCTGTGGAAAGACAGTTAGATGTTCAATTTCAAGTCCATATGTCAGAACCAGGTCGAGGGTGTGATTAAAACAGTGAGTGGGTTTCTGTACCCTCTGACAGAAGCCAATCGAATCCAATAAAGAGGTAAATGCAGTACCAAGGCTATCCTTATCAACATCCACATGAATATTAAAATCCCCTACGATAATGACTTTGTCTGTTTTAAGGACTAAACCTGATAAAAACTCTGAGAATTCAGATAAGAATTCAGAGTATGGACCTGGAGCGCGATAGACTATAACGAATAAGACTGGCTTCAGTGTTTTCCAGGTTGGGAGTGAGAGACTCATAACGAGGCTTTCAAATGAGTTATAATCCAGTTTAGGTCTAGAGTTCATCAACAGGCTTGAGTCAAAGATGGCTGCAACTCCACCTCCTCGGCCGGTGCCTCGAGGGATGTGAGTATTAGTATGACTAGGCGGAGTGGATTCATTCAGGCTGACATACTCTTCATGACACAGCCAGGTTTCTGTCAGACACAGTAGATCAATATGATTCTCTGATATTAGCTCGTTTACTAATACAGCTTTAGATGACAGAGATCTGATATTTAACAGTCCGCACTTAATTTTCCTATTGTTTTGGCCTATAGCAGTAGTGGTCTTAATTTTTATTAAGTTTTTATTAATGACTCCTCTCCTGTTTAACTTTGGTTGAATTAATTTAAGTGGTCGGGGGGCAGACACAGTCATTATGGGGTGTTGGGTGGGTAACTGCTCTAATGGAAGCGCAGAGAAGCGTGTAGGACTGCGACTCTGCCTCCTGGTCTGGACTCTGGGTTGTCACGGTTTTGGTTCACTAATAAAGTCGGTCAGATTTCTAGATATGAGAGCCGCTCCATCCAAAGTGGGATGAATGCCGTCTCTCCTCATCAGACCAGGTCTCCTCCAGAAAGTCCGCCAATTATCTACGAAGCCCACATCGTTTGCTGGACACCACCTCGACAGCCAGCGGTTGAATGATGACATGCGGCTAAACATATCATCACTGGTCAAATTGGGTAGGGGCCCAGAGAAAACTACGGAGTCCGACATAGTTTTTGCAAACGAACACACCGACTCCACGTTAATTTTAGTGACCTCCGATTGGCGTAACCGGGAGTCATTACCGCCGACGTGAATAACAATCTTACTGTATTTACGCTTATCCTTAGCCAGCAGTTTTAAATTTGATTCAATGTCGCCCGCTCTGGCCCCAGGAATGCATTTCACTATGGTCGCTGGTGTCGCTAACCTCACGTTTCTGACTATGGAGCTGCCAATTACCAGAATCTGCTTCTCAGCGGGTGTGTCGCTGAGTGGGGAGAACCTGTTAGAAACATGAAGTGGTTGGTGGTGAGCCGTGGGCTTCTGCCGAGGGCTATGCCTCCTTCGGACAGTCACCCAGCCTCCCTGGCTTCCCGGCTGCTCGGGAGCTGCCGGGGGACGGCTAGCAGGAGCTACACTGAGTCGGTCCGCACCGGCTACTGGGGGTTGGCTGACTACAGCCGTCTCCATGGTGCGGAACCGGGCCTCTAACTCGCTGAGCCTCGCCTCCAGCACGCTAAATAAACTACATTTATTACATTTACCATTATCGCTAAAGGAGGCGGGGGAATAACTAAACATCTGACACACCGAGCAGGACAGAGCAGGAGATCGAGAAGGAGAGCGAGAAGGAGAGAGAGAAGCCATCGCTAGCTGCTAAACTAATGTAACAGACAGAATAGTGTGTAAACAACTGTGAGATTAGCGAAAAAGTCGCTAAAGAAGGAGAGAACTATCAGCGTTAAGCAAAACTAATGTACGTTTAAGTGGTTAGCGGCTATTTAGCCGCTGTAATGAAATATATACCAAACAAATATAACTTGTTTGAGCTTAGAGCGGCCAAACACACACGCTACCAATGACACAGAAGCCGGAAGTGAAGCAATACGCTTACCGCAGTACGTCAGACGTCAGACAGGTGCCCCAGTCTATCCACACAAGGCGGTATGTTTGCCAATGGGATTCACCAATTTTAGGACAACGTCACCTTTTCAACTGTTTTGAGTGAAAACTTGACATTCAGGCCTCTTTCACTGAAAACTTGTCCTTTCCTCCTGTTTTGAATGAAAGATTCACTTTGGGCCCTCGTTCAGTCTCAAACTGCATATTTGACCTGTTTTGAATGAAAGATTCACTTTGGGCCCTCGTTCAGTCTCAAACTGCATATTTGACCTGTTTTGAATGAAAGCTTCACTTTGAGCCCTCGTTCAGTCTCAAACTGCGTATTTGACCTGTTTTGAGTCAAACCGTGACTTAGGAGCTGATTTGAATGAAAACTCCACGTTCAGGCCTCTTTCAGTCAAAACTTGACCTTTTCAACTGTTTTGAGTGAAAACTTGACATTCAGGCCTCTTTCACTGAAAACTTGTCCTTTCCTCCTGTTTTGAATGAAAGATTCACTTTGGGCCCTCGTTCAGTCTCAAACTGCATATTTGACCTGTTTTGAATGAAAGATTCACTTTGGGCCCTCGTTCAGTCTCAAACTGCATATTTGACCTGTTTTGAATGAAAGCTTCACTTTGGGCCCTCGTTCAGTCTCAAACTGCATATTTGACCTGTTTTGAGTCAAACCGTGACTTAGGAGCTGATTTGAATGAAAACTCCACGTTCAGGCCTCTTTCAGTCAAAACTTGACCTTTTCAACTGTTTTGAATGAAAACTTGACATTCAGGCCTCTTTCACTGAAAACTTGTCCTTTCCTCCTGTTTTGAATGAAAGATTCACTTGGGCCCTCGTTCAGTCTCAAACTCCATATTTGACCTGTTTTGAATGAAAGCTTCACTTTGGGCCCTCGTTCAGTCTCAAACTGCATATTTGACCTGTTTTGAGTCAAACCGTGACTTAGGAGCTGATTTGAATGAAAACTCCACGTTCAGGCCTCTTTCAGTCAAAACTTGACCTTTTCAACTGTTTTGAGTGAAAACTTGACATTCAGGCCTCTTTCACTGAAAACTTGTCCTTTCCTCCTGTTTTGAATGAAAGATTCACTTTGGGCCCTCGTTCAGTCTCAAACTGCATATTTGACCTGTTTTGAGTCAAACCGTGACTGAGGAGCTGATTTGAATGAAAACTCCACGTTCAGGCCTCTTTCAGTCAAAACCTGACCTTTTCAACTGTTTTGAATGAAAACTTGACATTCAGGCCTCTTTCACTGAAAACTTGTCCTTTCCTCCTGTTTTGAATGAAAGATTCACTTTGGGCCCTCGTTCAGTCTCAAACTCCATATTTGACCTGTTTTGAATGAAAGCTTCACTTTGGGCCCTCGTTCAGTCGCAAACTGCATATTTGACCTGTTTTGAGTCAAACCGTGACTTAGGAGCTGATTTGAATGAAAACTCCACGTTCAGGCCTCTTTCAGTCAAAACTTGACCTTTTCAACTGTTTTGAGAGAAAACTTGACATTCAGGCCTTTTTCACTGAAAACTTGTCCTTTCCTCCTGTTTTGAATGAAAGATTCACTTTGGGCCCTCGTTCAGTCTCAAACTGCATATTTGACCTGTTTGAATGAAAGATTCACTTTGGGCCCTCGTTCAGTCTCAAACTGCATATTTGACCTGTTTCGAATGAAAGCTTCACTTTGGGCCCTCGTTCAGTCTCAAACTGCATATTTGACCTGTTTTGAGTCAAACCGTGACTTAGGAGCTGATTTGAATGAAAACTCCACGTTCAGGCCTCTTTCAGTCAAAACTTGACCTTTTCAACTGTTTTGAGTGAAAACTTGACATTCAGGCCTCTTTCACTGAAAACTTGTCCTTTCCTCCTGTTTTGAATGAAAGATTCACTTTGGGCCCTCGTTCAGTCTCAAACTGCATATTTGACCTGTTTTGAATGAAAGCTTCACTTTGGGCCCTCGTTCAGTCTCAAACTGCATATTTGACCTGTTTTGAGTCAAACCGTGACTTAGGAGCTGATTTGAATGAAAACTCCACGTTCAGGCCTCTTTCAGTCAAAACTTGACCTTTTCAACTGTTTTGAGTGAAAACTTGACATTCAGGCCTCTTTCACTGAAAACTTGTCCTTTCCTCCTGTTTTGAATGAAAGATTCACTTTGGGCCCTCGTTCAGTCTCAAACTGCATATTTGACCTGTTTTGAATGAAAGATTCACTTTGGGCCCTCGTTCAGTCTCAAACTGCATATTTGACCTGTTTTGAATGAAAGCTTCACTTTGGGCCCTCGTTCA
This sequence comes from Enoplosus armatus, assembly GCF_043641665.1. Lineage (NCBI taxonomy): Eukaryota > Metazoa > Chordata > Actinopteri > Centrarchiformes > Enoplosidae > Enoplosus > Enoplosus armatus. The sequence continues at coordinate 8,903 of NW_027261285.1, read as the reverse complement.
GTCTCAAACTGCATATTTGACCTATTTTGAGTCAAACCGTGACTTAGGAGCTGATTTGAATGGAAACTCCACGTTCAGGCCTATTTCAGTCAAAACTTGACCTTTTCAACTGTTTTGAGTGAAAACCTGACATTCAGGCCTCTTTCACTGAAAAGTTGTCCTTTCCTCCTGTTTTGAATGAAAGATTCACTTTCGGCCCTCGTTCAGTCTCAAACTGCATATTTGACCTATTTTGAATGAAAGCTTCACTTTGGGCCCTCGTTCAGTCTCAAACTGCATATTTGACCTGTTTTGAGTCAAACCGTGACTTAGGAGCTGATTTGAATGAAAACTCCACGTTCAGGCCTCTTTCAGTCAAAACTTGACCTTTTCAACTGTTTTGAATGAAAACTTGACATTCAGGCCTCTTTCACTGAAAACTTGTCCTTTCCTCCTGTTTTGAATGAAAGATTCACTTGGGCCCTCGTTCAGTCTCAAACTCCATATTTGACCTGTTTTGAATGAAAGCTTCACTTTGGGCCCTCGTTCAGTCTCAAACTGCATATTTGACCTGTTTTGAATGAAAGCTTCACTTTGGGCCCTCGTTCAGTCTCAAACTGCATATTTGACCTATTTTGAGTCAAACCGTGACTTAGGAGCTGATTTGAATGAAAACTCCACGTTCAGGCCTATTTCAGTCAAAACTTGACCTTTTCAACTGTTTTGAGTGAAAACTTGACATTCAGGCCTCTTTCACTGAAAAGTTGTCCTTTCCTCCTGTTTTGAATGAAAGATTCACTTTCGGCCCTCGTTCAGTGTCAAACTGCATATTTGACCTGTTTTGAGTCAAACCGTGACTTAGGAGCTGATTTCAATGAAAACTCCACGTTCAGGCCTCTTTCAGTCAAAACTTGACCTTTTCAACTGTTTGGAGTGAAAACTTGACATTCAGGCCTCTTTCACTGAAAACTTGTCCTTTCCTCCTGTTTTGGATGAAAGATTCACTTTCGGCCCTCGTTCAGTCTCAAACTGCATATTTGACCTGTTTTGAATGAAAGCTTCACTTTGGGCCCTCGTTCAGTCTCAAACTGCATATTTGACCTGTTTTGAGTCAAACCGTGACTTAGGAGCTGATTTGAATGAAAACTCCACGTTCAGGCCTCTTTCAGTCAAAACTTGACCTTTTCAACTGTTTTGAGTGAAGACTTGACATTCAGGCCTCTTTCACTGAAAACTTGTCCTTTCCTCCTGTTTTGAATGAAAGATTCACTTTCGGCCCTCGTTCAGTCTCAAACTGCATATTTGACCTGTTTTGAATGAAAGCTTCACTTTGGGCCCTCGTTCAGTCTCAAACTGCATATTTGACCTGTTTTGAGTCAAACCGTGACTTAGGAGCTGATTTCAATGAAAACTCCACGTTCAGGCCTCTTTCAGTCAAAACTTGACCTTTTCAACTGTTTTGAGTGAAAACTTGACATTCAGGCCTCTTTCACTGAAAAGTTGTCCTTTCCTCCTGTTTTGAATGAAAGATTCACTTTGGGCCCTCGTTCAGTCTCAAACTGCATATTTGACCTGTTTTGAATGAAAGCTTCACTTTGGGCCCTCGTTCAGTCTCAAACTGCATATTTGACCTGTTTTGAATGAAAGCTTCACTTTGGCCCCTCGTTCAGTCTCAAACTGCATATTTGACCTATTTTGAGTCAAACCGTGACTTAGGAGCTGATTTGAATGAAAACTCCACGTTCAGGCCTATTTCAGTCAAAACTTGACCTTTTCAACTGTTTTTAGTGAAAACTTGACATTCAGGCCTCTTTCACTGAAAAGTTGTCCTTTCCTCCTGTTTTGAATGAAAGATTCACTTTCGGCCCTCGTTCAGTGTCAAACTGCATATTTGACCTGTTTTGAGTCAAACCGTGACTTAGGAGCCGATTTCAATGAAAACTCCACGTTCAGGCCTCTTTCAGTCAAAACTTGACCTTTTCAACTGTTTTGAGTGAAAACTTGACATTCAGGCCTCTTTCACTGAAAAGTTGTCCTTTCCTCCTGTTTTGAATGAAAGATTCACTTTCGGCCCTCGTTCAGTCTCAAACTGCATATTTGACCTGTTTTGAATGAAAGCTTCACTTTGGGCCCTCGTTCAGTCTCAAACTGCATATTTGACCTGTTTGAGTCAAACCGTGACTTAGGAGCTGATTTCAATGAAAACTCCACGTTCAGGCCTCTTTCAGTCAAAACTTGACCTTTTCAACTGTTTTGAATGAAAACTTGACATTCAGGCCTCTTTCACTGAAAACTTGTCCTTTCCTCCTGTTTTGAATGAAAGATTCACTTGGGCCCTCGTTCAGTCTCAAACTCCATATTTGACCTGTTTTGAATGAAAGCTTCACTTTGGGCCCTCGTTCAGTCGCAAACTGCATATTTGACCTGTTTTGAGTCAAACCGTGACTTAGGAGCTGATTTGAATGAAAACTCCACGTTCAGGCCTCTTTCAGTCAAAACTTGACCTTTTCAACTGTTTTGAATGAAAACTTGACATTCAGGCCTCTTTCACTGAAAACTTGTCCTTTCCTCCTGTTTTGAATGAAAGATTCACTTGGGCCCTCGTTCAGTCTCAAACTCCATATTTGACCTGTTTTGAATGACAGCTTCACTTTGGGCCCTCGTTCAGTCGCAAACTGCATATTTGACCTGTTTTGAGTCAAACCTTGACTTAGGAGCTGATTTGAATGAAAACTCCACGTTCAGGCCTCTTTCAGTCAAAACTTGACCTTTTCAACTGTTTTGAGTGAAAACTTGACATTCAGGCCTCTTTCACTGAAAACTTGTCCTTTCCTCCTGTTTTGAATGAAAGATTCACTTTGGGCCCTCGTTCAGTCTCAAACTGCATATTTGACCTGTTTTGAATGAAAGCTTCACTTTGGGCCCTCGTTCAGTCTCAAACTGCATATTTGACCTATTTTGAGTCAAACCGTGACTTAGGAGCTGATTTGAATGAAAACTCCACGTTCAGGCCTCTTTCAGTCAAAACTTGACCTTTTCAACTGTTTTGAGTGAAAACTTGACATTCAGGCCTCTTTCACTGAAAAGTTGTCCTTTCCTCCTGTTTTGAATGAAAGATTCACTTTCGGCCCTCGTTCAGTGTCAAACTGCATATTTGACCTGTTTTGAGTCAAACCGTGACTTAGGAGCTGATTTCAATGAAAACTCCACGTTCAGGCCTCTTTCAGTCAAAACTTGACCTTTTCAACTGTTTTGAGTGAAAACTTGACATTCAGGCCTCTTTCACTGAAAACTTGTCCTTTCCTCCTGTTTTGAAAGAAAGATTCACTTTCGGCCCTCGTTCAGTCTCAAACTGCATATTTGACCTGTTTTGAATGAAAGCTTCACTTTGGGCCCTCGTTCAGTCTCAAACTGCATATTTGACCTGTTTTGAGTCAAACCGTGACTTAGGAGCTGATTTGAATGAAAACTCCACGTTCAGGCCTCTTTCAGTCAAAACTTGACCTTTTCAACTGTTTTGAGTGAAAACTTGACATTCAGGCCTCTTTCACTGAAAACTTGTCCTTTCCTCCTGTTTTGAATGAAAGATTCACTTTCGGCCCTCGTTCAGTCTCAAACTGCATATTTGACCTGTTTTGAATGAAAAATTCACTTTGGGCCCTCGTTCAGTCTCTAACTGCATATTTGACCTGTTTTGAATGAAAGCTTCACTTTGGGCCCTAGTTCAGTCTCAAACTGCATATTTGACCTGTTTAGAGTCAAACCGTGACTTAGGAGCTGATATGAATGAAAACTCCACGTTCAGGCCTCTTTCAGTCAAAACTTGACCTTTTCAACTGTTTTGAGTGAAAACTTGACATTCAGGCCACTTTCACTGAAAACTTGTCCTTTCCTCCTGTTTTGAATGAAAGATTCACTTTCGGCCCTCGTTCAGTCTCAAACTGCATATTTGACCTGTTTTGAATGAAAGCTTCACTTTGGGCCCTCGTTCAGTCTCAAACTGCATATTTGACCTGTTTTGAATGAAAGATTCACTTTGGGCCCTCGTTCAGTCTCAAACTGCATATTTGACCTGTTTTGAATGAAAGCTTCACTTTGGGCCCTCGTTCAGTCTCAAACTGCATATTTGACCTGTTTTGAATGAAAGCTTCACTTTGGGCCCTCGTTCAGTCTCAAACTGCATATTTGACCTGTTTTGAGTCAAACCGTGACTTAGGAGCTGATTTGAATGAAAACTCCACGTTCAGGCCTCTTTCAGTCAAAACTTGACCTTTTCAACTGTTTTGAGTGAAAACTTGAAATTCAGGCCTCTTTCACTGAAAACTTGTCCTTTCCTCCTGTTTTGAATGAAAGATTCACTTTGGGCCCTCGTTCAGTCTCAAACTGCATATTTGACCTGTTTTGAGTCAAACCGTGACTTAGGAGCTGATTTGAATGAAAACTCCACGTTCAGGCCTCTTTCAGTCAAAACTTGACCTTTTCAACTGTTTTGAGTGAAAACTTGAAATTCAGGCCTCTTTCACTGAAAACTTGTCCTTTCCTCCTGTTTTGAATGAAAGATTCACTTTCGGCCCTCGTTCAGTGTCAAACTGCATATTTGGCATGTTTTGAATGAAAGATTCACTTTCGGCCCTCGTTCAGTCTCAAACTGCATATTTGACCTGTTTTGAATGAAAGCTTCACTTTGGGCCCTCGTTCAGTCTCAAACTGCATATTTGACCTGTTTTGAGTCAAACCGTGACTTAGGAGCTGATTTCAATGAAAACTCCACGTTCAGGCCTCTTTCAGTCAAAACTTGACCTTTTCAACTGTTTTGAGTGAAATCTTGACATTCAGGCCTCTTTCACTGAAAACTTGTCCTTTCCTCCTGTTTTGAATGAAAGCTTCACTTTGGGCCCTCGTTCAGTCTCAAACTGCATATTTGACCTGTTTTGAATGAAAGCTTCACTTTGGGCCCTCGTTCAGTCTCAAACTGCATATTTGACCTGTTTTGAGTCAAACCGTGACTTAGGAGCTGATTTGAATGAAAACTCCACGTTCAGGCCTCTTTCAGTCAAAACTTGACCTTTTCAACTGTTTTGAGTGAAAACTTGACATTCAGGCCTCTTTCACTGAAAACTTGTCCTTTCCTCCTGTTTTGAATGAAAGATTCACTTTCGGCCCTCGTTCAGTCTCAAACTGCATATTTGACCTGTTTTGAATGAAAGCTTCATTTTGGGCCCTCGTTCAGTCTCAAACTGCATATTTGACCTGTTTTGAGTCAAACCGTGACTTAGGAGCTGATTTGAATGAAAACTCCACGTTCAGGCCTCTTTCAGTCAAAACTTGACCTTTTCAACTGTTTTGAGTGAAAACTTGACATTCAGGCCTCTTTCACTGAAAACTTGTCCTTTCCTCCTGTTTTGAATGAAAGATTCACTTTCGGCCCTCGTTCAGTCTCAAACTGCATATTTGACCTGTTTTGAATGAAAGATTCACTTTCGGCCCTCGTTCAGTCTCAAACTGCATATTTGACCTGTTTTGAATGAAAGCTTCATTTTGGGCCCTCGTTCAGTCTCAAACTGCATATTTGACCTGTTTTGAGTCAAACCGTGACTTAGGAGCTGATTTGAATGAAAACTCCACGTTCAGGCCTCTTTCAGTCAAAACTTGACCTTTTCAACTGTTTTGAGTGAAAACTTGACATTCAGGCCTCTTTCACTGAAAACTTGTCCTTTCCTCCTGTTTTGAATGAAAGATTCACTTTCGGCCCTCGTTCAGTCTCAAACTGCATATTTGACCTGTTTTGAATGAAAAATTCACTTTGGGCCCTCGTTCAGTCTCTAACTGCATATTTGACCTGTTTTGAATGAAAGCTTCACTTTGGGCCCTAGTTCAGTCTCAAACTGCATATTTGACCTGTTTAGAGTCAAACCGTGACTTAGGAGCTGATATGAATGAAAACTCCACGTTCAGGCCTCTTTCAGTCAAAACTTGACCTTTTCAACTGTTTTGAGTGAAAACTTGACATTCAGGCCTCTTTAACTGAAAACTTGTCCTTTCCTCCTGTTTTGAATGAAAGATTCACTTTCGGCCCTCGTTCAGTCTCAAACTGCATATTTGACCTGTTTAGAGTCAACCGTGACTTAGGAGCTGATATGAATGAAAACTCCACGTTCAGGCCTCTTTCAGTCAAAACTTGACCTTTTCAACTGTTTTGAATGAAAGATTCATTTTGGGCCCTCGTTCAGTCTCAAACTGCATATTTGACCTGTTTTGAGTCAAACCGTGACTTAGGAGCTGATTTGAATGAAAACTCCACGTTCAGGCCTCTTTCAGTCAAAACTTGACCTTTTCAACTGTTTTGAGTGAAAACTTGACATTCAGGCCTCTTTCACTGAAAACTTGTCCTTTCCTCCTGTTTTGAATGAAAGATTCACTTGGGCCCTCGTTCAGTCTCAAACTCCATATTTGACCTGTTTTGAATGAAAGCTTCACTTTGGGCCCTCGTTCATTCGCAAACTGCATATTTGACCTGTTTTGAGTCAAACCGTGACTTAGGAGCTGATTTCAATGAAAACTCCACGTTCAGGCCTCTTTCAGTCAAAACTTGACCTTTTCAACTGTTTTGAGTGAAAACTTGACATTCAGGCCTCTTTCACTGAAAACTTGTCCTTTCCTCCTGTTTTGAATGAAAGCTTCACTTTGGGCCCTCGTTCAGTCTCAAACTGCATATTTGACCTGTTTTGAATGAAAGCTTCACTTTGGGCCCTCGTTCAGTCTCAAACTGCATATTTGACCTGTTTTGAGTCAAACCGTGACTTAGGAGCTGATTTGAATGAAAACTCCACGTTCAGGCCTCTTTCAGTCAAAACTTGACCTTTTCAACTGTTTTGAGTGAAAACTTGACATTCAGGCCTCTTTCACTGAAAACTTGTCCTTTCCTCCTGTTTTGAATGAAAGATTCACTTTGGGCCCTCGTTCAGTCTCAAACTGCATATTTGACCTGTTTTGAATGAAAGCTTCACTTTGGGCCCTCGTTCAGTCTCAAACTGCATATTTGACCTGTTTTGAGTCAAACCGTGACTTAGGAGCTGATTTGAATGAAAACTCCACGTTCAGGCCTCTTTCAGTCAAAACTTGACCTTTTCAACTGTTTTGAGTGAAAACTTGAAATTCAGGCCTCTTTCACTGAAAACTTGTCCTTTCCTCCTGTTTTGAATGAAAGATTCACTTTCGGCCCTCGTTCAGTGTCAAACTGCATATTTGACATGTTTTGAATGAAAGATTCACTTTCGGCCCTCGTTCAGTCTCAAACTGCATATTTGACCTGTTTTGAATGAAAGCTTCACTTTGGGCCCTCGTTCAGTCTCAAACTGCATATTTGATTTGTTTTGAGTCAAACCGTGACTTAGGAGCTGATTTCAATGAAAACTCCACGTTCAGGCCTCTTTCAGTCAAAACTTGACCTTTTCAACTGTTTTGAGTGAAATCTTGACATTCAGGCCTCTTTCACTGAAAACTTGTCCTTTCCTCCTGTTTTGAATGAAAGCTTCACTTTGGGCCCTCGTTCAGTCTCAAACTGCATATTTGACCTGTTTTGAATGAAAGCTTCACTTTGGGCCCTCGTTCAGTCTCAAACTGCATATTTGACCTGTTTTGAGTCAAACCGTGACTTAGGAGCTGATTTGAATGAAAACTCCACGTTCAGGCCTCTTTCAGTCAAAACTTGACCTTTTCAACTGTTTTGAGTGAAAACTTGACATTCAGGCCTCTTTCACTGAAAACTTGTCCTTTCCTCCTGTTTTGAATGAAAGATTCACTTTCGGCCCTCGTTCAGTCTCAAACTGCATATTTGACCTGTTTTGAATGAAAGCTTCATTTTGGGCCCTCGTTCAGTCTCAAACTGCATATTTGACCTGTTTTGAGTCAAACCGTGACTTAGGAGCTGATTTGAATGAAAACTCCACGTTCAGGCCTCTTTCAGTCAAAACTTGACCTTTTCAACTGTTTTGAGTGAAAACTTGACATTCAGGCCTCTTTCACTGAAAACTTGTCCTTTCCTCCTGTTTTGAATGAAAGATTCACTTTCGGCCCTCGTTCAGTCTCAAACTGCATATTTGACCTGTTTTGAATGAAAGATTCACTTTCGGCCCTCGTTCAGTCTCAAACTGCATATTTGACCTGTTTTGAATGAAAGCTTCATTTTGGGCCCTCGTTCAGTCTCAAACTGCATATTTGACCTGTTTTGAGTCAAACCGTGACTTAGGAGCTGATTTGAATGAAAACTCCACGTTCAGGCCTCTTTCAGTCAAAACTTGACCTTTTCAACTGTTTTGAGTGAAAACTTGACATTCAGGCCTCTTTCACTGAAAACTTGTCCTTTCCTCCTGTTTTGAATGAAAGATTCACTTTCGGCCCTCGTTCAGTCTCAAACTGCATATTTGACCTGTTTTGAATGAAAAATTCACTTTGGGCCCTCGTTCAGTCTCTAACTGCATATTTGACCTGTTTTGAATGAAAGCTTCACTTTGGGCCCTAGTTCAGTCTCAAACTGCATATTTGACCTGTTTAGAGTCAAAGCGTGACTTAGGAGCTGATATGAATGAAAACTCCACGTTCAGGCCTCTTTCAGTCAAAACTTGACCTTTTCAACTGTTTTGAGTGAAAACTTGACATTCAGGCCTCTTTAACTGAAAACTTGTCCTTTCCTCCTGTTTTGAATGAAAGATTCACTTTCGGCCCTCGTTCAGTCTCAAACTGCATATTTGACCTGTTTTGAATGAAAGATTCACTTTGGGCCCTCGTTCAGTCTCTAACTGCATATTTGACCTGTTTTGAATGAAAGCTTCACTTTGGGCCCTAGTTCAGTCTCAAACTGCATATTTGACCTGTTTAGAGTCAACCGTGACTTAGGAGCTGATATGAATGAAAACTCCACGTTC
>NW_027261284.1:0-27895 GCF_043641665.1 Enoplosus armatus | reverse complement strand
CCATACATCACTAGCCGAGGAAAATTTTCCATAAGCAATAGCCTCTGGTGCTGTCCAGCGTATTGGTATCTTTCCTCCCTGACACAAAATACACAGAAAAAGCTTGTTAAGGTGAAATTCAACACTGCAATAACTGTCAGATTGTAACATCAAGATGCACACTCACTGTAGCAGTGTAGGCCGCTTCAGTGTCATCTTCAAGGATTCTGGACATGCCAAAATCAGACACCTTACACACCAAGTTTTCATCCACCAAGATATTGCGAGCGGCTAGGTCTCTGTGAACGTAACCCATTTCTGAAAGATAGGTCATGCCGACGGCGATGCCACGCATCATGCCAACCAGCTGAAGCACTGTGAACTGACCGTCACGCGTCTGGAGTGGTTGTGGAGAAAGAGAGAGGACAGATATGATGTATGGAAGGCAAAAGCTCCCCAGGAAACAGGTGTACGTCAGTGAACGTGCATCCCTCTTACCCGGAGAAAAGAATCAAGCGCTCCATTTTCCATGTACTCCACCACTATCATTACTGGTCTGCCTGAGGAAAAGGTTAAAGACATGATTTGAGTGGCGAACAGAGAAAAGAGACTAAATAATGTCATGAACTAAGATTGAAGCTGAAGAGAAGAACATCTTTGCGAACACACTGATACACATATAGAGCTTACTGTTGGTGACCACTCCCTCCAGCCTGATGATGTTTGGGTTGTTAAACTGTCCCATGATCGAAGCCTCACGCAAAAAGTCTCGCCTCTGTTGCTCCATATAGCCACCTTTAAGTGTCTTTATTGCCACAGCGATGTCCATCCTTCCAGGTATACGCAAACGTCCACTGCAGACTTCCCCAAATTCACCTGCCAAAACAACACAATGCAAAACAGTGCGTTATCTCTCATATACCTAAGACTTATTCCAAGATCTACTGTAACTCAATGAAATATTAAAAACACTGGTATATTCTGTAATCATTGCTACCCATATAACTGATCATTATGTTTTCTGTGTGTTTTTGCTTCCAGGTGAAACAAACATTGTGAGTCAGACAGCTGGGTAATCAATTAAAACTTGAAGTTGAAACAAAAGAGATGAGAGCTGCCCTGCTGTTTAAAACATCTGTAGATACACGCTGCCTCCACCAGATGGAGCCCATGTTACAGAAACTAGACAAATGGGAGGCACCTTCATGATTACTCATGGGCTAAACAGCAGACACAATCTGTTCGATTTAATTAACCATAGAACATCATCATTCATAGTCGGCAGCACTGGTTTTGTTCCTCTAAGGGTCAATACACTAAATTACTTTAAAATCAGCTTGCTAAGAGTGGCTATAAAATATTTAACTCAAACTTTATGAGGTTTAACATTTCTTATGAAATAAAATTGTTACTCAACATAAAATGTGACAAACGCCACCGGGACATTTTCACAATCTGCCAGTGTAATTCTAAAATTGAATTTAGGAAATAATACCCAGATAATGACATGCACTAAATAACCACTTCTACCTAGATACCAGTCACGCATTACCCGTTCCTGCCGTAAATACAGAAAACACATGTACAGTACACAGAATAAGTTAATGCTGGTGTACATTTGTGCACGTACTGCGTGTGCATCCATTTTACCTGCACCAATCACCCTCTCGATGCATATGTATGAGGGGTCTATCTCTTTGGCGAATTCCTCCACAGCCTGAGTGGGGTCTTCATATGTGTCTGGATCCACATAGGTCTTTATCCCAGAGAATGGGACTGGAGGAGAAGAAACACAACATACAGTATGCAATATTACAACATTTACCATATTATATTTGAACCTGAAACTTTGATAATCCCCCTACAGTTGCATTGCAGCAATATCTTAGGGACAAGATAGGAGTAATAGGGTGAATACAGACATACACATGAAACATATAAGTAACACGCACATATAAGAGATGGTCATAATAACATGAGCACATGTGCAACACGATGCAATCTAGTATCATAGAGCAATACGTTTGTGAGTGAGTTGGCAGTTTTGAACCACGGGTTCACCGGATTTCAAAATAATTTCCTTAAAAAGGACTTTGATTTAAGTAGAAAAATGAGGTATGTATGTATTACACCCTTAGCCATTATCTTAACCATTTGTTTAATTTATTCAAAATGCAGAATAAAACTACATAAAGACATTATCTCTGCAGTAAATTCTGATATATAATATAATGTTAAAGTTTTGTTGAGATGTGCCAGAGAAGTTAACTTTTGTTTCAACTACATGAGTTCACAATTAATGTTGTATTTGCTTCTTTTATACTGTAAGGATTTTATGTTATTTTGTCAAGGGATGGAGAAAGATGAGGGGGGGCTCAGAAAATGCCCCAGAGCAGCGAATAAAGACATTGCAGGCAGCCAGGCTTCAGCATCCTCCTCACTGGCTGAGGCTGGGGACGCTGCTGCAGTGAGCACTGTGCATGATGACTGGCACAAATGATAACTTGAAGCAGCCCCTGGTACACCTCGAGCAGATGAACTGGGGACTAAATGTACTTTATAGCTGAGTCAGCTCATTTTGTAGAAGGTTGAAGGCTTCGTCTGAGATAGATTCCAGTTTGGAGTCTACTCTCTACCTCTGTCTCCAGGGTGTCTAAGCTCTGCTCTAATAGAACAAGCCGTTTCTACCAGTTTGTTGAGCCTGCTGGCATCCCCTGACAACAGCAACAGAACAAACAACAAGCTATGACTGTGGGCAAGGATTTTAACTATTCAAATCATTTTTTTTATATCGGCAAGACTGTTATTATTTGTCATGTGCTGCAAGTAAAACTAGACTCTGATGATATGTAAAATTAAAATAATTTGAAAAAGTATGACTGGATAATTTTGCAGCAAAACTCTATCCAACTTTCTGTCCACTGGAGGAAAAGACACCGCGGACAGCATGAAGACACACGCACACAAACAACTGCACACAAGCAGTAGTGATGCACACACACAGACAGGCCTTGTGTCCAATGTGTGTGTGTGTGTGTGTGTGTGTGGTTACTTGTACATGCATCTTTGTGAGAACCAATTTGAGTTTTAGTCTTTGGGAGTGAGGACATTTTAGAAAGTGCAGACATTTTGGTTTGAGGAGTCAGGTTTTAAGGTTCAGGTTAGAATTAGGTTTAGGTTAGGGTTAGGGTCTGGGTTAAGCATTAAGTTGTGCTGGTTATGGTAAGGGGCTAGGGAATGCACTATGACAATGAAGGTCCTCACATGTGTAGAAGTGCATAGTTGTGTGTGTGTATGTGTGGAAGTATGTCAGCATGTCACAATATTTTTTTTCTCAGTCCACCATGTTCTTCTGGGATCAATCACAAATCCCCAAATCAAGCACACAGTAGGTGGAATGGTTAGATGTGTCTGCAGGTCTCAGATCGAATCCTGAGGCCTACAGGGCCACAAGAGCACTCTATGAACTGTCTTAGTAAATTACACAGGACACTATTTTGATCCCCAAGAGTGATACGCTTCCCCTGTGGAGCAATCCATAAACTTGTTTTTATCTGTAATTGTAGCACCACATTTGGGTCAATCCTTCAATTCTAAAACAGAGCAGCGGTTACCCAAGTTTTGTCACAATCCAATAATGGGTGTGTGAGATACTGCGAGTGGAGAATGGCTGAAAGAAATGAAATATTTAGCATCAAAATACTGGCCAATCTGTAGTATGCACAATCAATAGCGTACACAACAGTGATGCAGACAGACGGAGAGATATTTCTTTGTGTAGTGTAGTGTAGTGGTGTAATTAGACTGCGCCTACAGCTTAGTTTGATCAACACATGTGTGTGTGTGCTAAAAGTATTGAAAGGACACGGGGAATAAACATCTTTCAACCGCTGATTGCAGTTTAATGTTTTGTTATCTGGACGATAACCCAGACAAAAGATTAATACTGGACTTTTGGATATTTGGGAGTTGGGACATTTCCGATAACAATATATAGTCTTTTTTTTCACATAGACACATAACCTGAACAACCATCTTGATACACATCCTTTAGGTTTGTTTTCTTTAAAGAATTGTGACCAAGATACATATTGAGCGGGACATTTTGCTCTCTGGTGGACAAACTATGTGATGGAGACAGTGTTTCTAAATGAGCTCAAACCTAGTTTGGTATATCTGTACTGCAATTTCTTGTTACTTATTGGCCAACATATACACAGTTATCTGTACATGCAATGAGCCAATATTGGCTGACATTTTGGAAGAGTAGATTTAATCTTAACTTTTTGATAATGTTGCTTTTTAAATAGGTGATGCACAAACCATTTGAAGACTTTTGAGTCTGGATCAGAATTTTTAGTTTAGTTTAGAACAAGAGTTGGCTTTGCTTTTTCTTTTCTCTACGCACTAACATTAGCATTGTGCTCTCACATAGCCAATCATAACAAGCCACAAACCTTCAATTAACTCCATCAACCAAGTAATTGGATGAACTAACAAGACAGCGAGTTGTATGCATACCAGTGTGAAAACCCATGCAAGTAATAAGAAGCCAAAACAGAATTTAAAACACACACACAATAAAAAACATTGCATACAGTACCGTGTCCACTGCGGAAGCGAGTCCTCCTCTTCTCCTCTGACTTCATCCTGGCTTTAATATACCCCTGACACCTGTACAGGTGACCCAGTAAGAATCACCTTCAGCACCACATAAAACATCCTCACCATCTCTAACCCTCTCAGTGTTTTGTGCTCAGCAACACTGTGAATTAGTTGACATTATCAGCAGGAAACAAGTATTTACTGCCCTCATGACAAAAGGTGGGAATGTGCACATGTATTCTGACAGCGGGACCTGCTTGTAATGCCACATCATCAATCTTTGGTTTGCAAAGACATCTCTGGTTGAAAAAACAGACAGCCATTTTCCTCTTTTCTATAACCCATTCTTTTAGAGCAATTTTTGTTCTTGCCTTTATGTAGTTCTTTTTATTTTCTTTCATTTCCCCACATTTATCCGTTTCAGAGTCCCAGAAATTCAAGGCTTTCAAGGCTCAGTCTCCATAGTGAGGGAGAGTTGAGACAAAAGTAACAATCAAACACTAGTATTCAAGAAAAAGAGCAATTTGCAGCCTCCATGTAAAAAACATAGAAGAGGGTTGCCCTTTGAAAATGTCATCATATGATTAAAATGTGCTAATACTTTGCAGCTTTTGACTTTAGAAGTGTTCATTTGTATAAAATGATTTATAAGACATAAGCCATATTGATATTTAGACTCAGTTGAATTATATACTATGAATTATAATGCCTTAATCTAAGCCTAGTCTAAGTCTAAATATGATTGGGTCACATTTTTGTGAATGAAATAACAGGTAGCCTTTGAGAGCAACTTAGGGGTGTCGATTATGCTAACTATCAAATCTCCCAAATGTGCCCCTGGTCACTAACAGGACACGTTCATCAAGTTGAAACAAGCAATTTGCGAGTTTGTGCCATTGAGAGTTTAGAGAATCCGACTTGGAACACGAGCAAGCTTCACAGAAAAATGTAAGAGAGATTTAGGATAAGAAAACAAACATGTTCTTGTATGAGGCCAAATGTCCATCATTTTGTTGTCTGGGAAGTACCTGAAACAAGTTTTTTGTGTGTTCAGATATTTTCAGCGTATAATATTTAACTCAAATTGTGTGATCAAAAATTATTGCTTCATTTTGTATCACAGTTAAGTAAAAATCCAGACGGAGTATCTACGGATTCTGGGCCATTTTTCATTGTTTATTAATAAGTGCCACTAATGGTAAAACCCTGCGAACCAGAGGCGGACTGGAGACAACAGTCTGAGATAACCTGTGGAAGTTAATGGAATGGAGCAAACTGCTGGTACATGCATTACATGCTGAGTAATTAGGCAGAAAATTGGTTCAGCCATTTGGAAAATAAGAGTGTCTGCTTGGTGGCAAAAGAGAGTCCATTAACAGACTTCTGGTTGTAGCGTCACTCTGGAGATTATGAGGAGAGAAGCACAGAGGTGTGTGTGTGTGTGTGTGTGTGTGTGTGTGTGTGTGTGTGTGTGTTAAACCAGCACCGAAGAGAAACGGGGTTTCTTACCGGCCAGTGATGAGGAGGAAGAGGGTAAGGATGACCAACAGAGAGAAACCTCCTACAGACGCTGTGACGACCACCAGAACTTGACCCTGATCAGCGATATCAGGATCTGAGGAAATTGAGAAAGCAACGGGGGAAAACAGAGGAAAGACCAATCAGCTCCTGTTAACATTAACATCTCTCTCCCAAACCAGAGAGCTGACACACTACTCACTATGAATGGAAACAACATTCAGTTTCTGTGTTGCTAAATTAAAACTTCCTCCATATTTATCACTGTTGAAAACGCAATAGAAGGCATCCAATCATTTTATAGTATCCTAAATCTGACCAAAACCAGACTGCCTTGTCATGAAACTGATAAAACAGATTGAGACACATATGTTGAAGCTGTTCTACTTCAGACCTCGGCGATTCATAACGTTCACTGAAAGATTTGGCCGCACAGTAAGTTGGACATAAATCTTTAAAAAAAAATTTAAAAACGTATTTTACTTTTCCGTTGCTACGTTGGAACATCATGGATATTTCTTCTATGTATCTCACAACAAAAGCTATTTCAAACTATTCTGCGCTTTTGCCTGTGAGCAAACAACAAAATATACATATAAAAAATGTTTTCATAACAGAAATAAGTATCTTTAAAAGAGCGTTTTTGGCAACACCTCTGTACGACTCAACTTAGAAACTTAGTAAGAAACTGCTTTGCTCTTGGTGATAAAACTTAATAGTGTATCTATTTATTTCCACTGTTGTTTCAGACCTGGTCTTAGACTTCTCCAACTGTATAAAATTCAGGTTAATAGGAAAACAGTGTGGAAACATGAAAAAGGTCTAAATCACTGTGTGTGAGCTATGTGAGGGAGAGCGTTGTACGGGTTGAATAAGGTGAAAGAGAAGATGGTACATAAGAAGAAGCACAATCCAGTTCAAAAATGGATTTACGTCAGATGCAATGGTAAACGGGAGTCTGAGAATGTGAAGGTGGACATCTACATATTCATCACCCAAAGTGTGTATCTTGTAGGAGGCTGTGCATTTCTGCATATTTCAGCATTAGAATCAGCAGAGCGTTATGTGTGCATCAGGAACTTACAGAGCTTATAAACATTTAAATAAATGGCTCATGCCTGAAGAAGCACTGATGAGTTTCACTGATCCATAGCAAAGAATGACCATAAAATGTCTGCAGGGATTTTTATGGGGTTGTTGATCAACACTGATGACTCCACATCTCTGGCTTTGAAACTCCCTTCTTCACCCGCGCATTGTTTTAAAACAGAGCTCCATATCCGTTGGCATTTCAGCACAAATAACTGACTGAATGACTGAATGACTTAATATTATAACCATCCCTCCTAAAAACACCAGTTAGTATAAAAACAGGCACGATTCCCCCAAGCTCGCTCCTCCACAGACGTACCCTCAGCTGCAGTAGCAAACTCAAAGTTGGGGCTGTATGCTGTGTAGCCAGCAGCAGTGCGAGCGCGCACGTGAAAGACATAGACAGTGGAGGGGCTGAGGCCTGTTACCACCACGCTGGGGCTTTTGGTCCGCGTTGATGAGTAGCTCAGCTGCTCTTGCTCCTAGAAAAGCAGAGACAGATTGCCAGAGATGATAAACAAAGGCAGGTTTTTGGCAGGACAGACGAACGTGTTTGCATAAACCCATTATCAACGCAACATTAACACATCATTTTTATCCTATTAACTATCAGAGCAGATGGTGAACAAAGCAGAGATAGCAATATATTATGGATGCTACACTTACAGTAGATTTGGGGGTCTGTATGTGAACAATGCACATTGTTCTGTGAGCAGTGATTGTTCCCAGTGTATGTAATCACTTGTGGTGAATTTCAGAGCTAAAATAACTGTAATATAAACCATTTTCAACACTAAGCAATTAACACATATGGTACATAAACATAGAACACTGTCAAACTAACTTTTTTAGTAATATACAAGACTTTACCTTCTCATAGTATTTGACCTCATAGTCCACTATGTCTGAGGGTGGCGGTTCCACTTCTGACCAGGAGAGGGCGATGCTGTTTTCAGAGGCCCAGTCTTTCCTGACTACACCCACCAGAGCAGGACCTGAGGATGTAGTCAACAAAAAAAACGTGCAGGGATTCGAGTCAGCTGTGACTACAGGTCGGTGAGGAGGAGGCTGTTTGGAGGTCTTTAAATGCTGCACACGTGAAAGTTCAAGTGTTTAAACAACAACAACAACGACAAGATGTCTTTTCACACCATGGACACTTCTAGATGAGTTAATTCGCTAGTTTAAATCTCCACACATTGGTAATTTCATGATACTTCTAAAATAAAACATGTACTAAGAGTTGACTTACTGATATGTTTATGTCATTCTTGACACAAAGTATAAGGATTGGGAGAAACATAAGCAAGAAAAATTGCATTTTTCTAGCAGGACTGAGAAGCTCACAGTCACCTGACCAAGAGGCCCAGGGGAATGAGGAAATGAGTGATTCCAGCCATTTATTGCTCGAGCCACTGCAGTGAACTCTAAAGCGAATCCACTAAGTTCAGAGACACCACTGCAAAACACATTTTAAAAGTGTCTCCAGCCATCACAAGAAACATATCAAAATTGAACTAAAAAGTTTCAGAACTCCAAACTGGGAAAATAAGTCTGAAATAGAGCCTGAGAAAAGTGCTCGCCTTATACGTAACATCTCCACTCTCCAGCTTACAGTAGACAATCTCAAGTAAAACTTTTGAGAAATGTAACAACATGGTGGCAGTTTGGAAGAAAAATTGTTTCTGTATCAGAGGAATACCCAAAGGGAAAGGATGGCCAAGAAACAACCATTCTACTGTCCAGCTCCAGTGTGATGTGCAGCCCGAGAGAAACATTTTTGCTAACCAAACCACCAGAAATGCAGCAACTGTTTATCATGTTTGTCATTATTGCTGAATTTGGGGGAATATTTTACACAAGGCTGCTGAGGAGACACAAAATCACCTAGCAGAGATTCAAATATTTACCATCAATTATTCATAAAGCCTTTGCTTGAACAGAATATGATTTGGCAAACTAATAGATCCAGTCCCTCTGTTGTCGAGCGTGCTGTTTGGGAAATCATTGTTGGAATACAAATTCGAGCCCAGATTGATGTCTTAAACTGTCCTCATGCTCAGAGAAGCAGATAACCTACTACGCACAGACTGGGTGGGGCACTTCAGAAAGGTTGTCGGTGTTACCGTATTTAGTCGCATGCAAAGGGGTTCAGATGCAACTTTCACATCTTGTCAAGAAGCCAAGATTTTCGAGCAGCGGCTCGGCCCAGACAGGACACGTCACAGTCCAGCAGCTCAACTGTTTGTATTAAAACAAAAAAAGAGCAGAGAGAAAAATGGTGCGCACAGGAAGCAAGAGTTTGATGCTGACTCCTGCAAAAATGCACTGTCGAGGTGACAAATCTGAGGTGTGTCCAATTTTGCATTTCTTTATCCACCTAAACTCTAAACTACATCCTGTCGGTGAAACAGAGCCACAAAACCATGTCACAGTGTTTGAATAAAAATGACACCTCTTGACAACTGAGATAAGTTTTACATAGGATTATCAAAGGAGACAAAAACCATCATAAGTGTGTCAATCATTAACATATCAACACCCCAAATACCCTCAATCATTGGACTGTGCTGTCTATCAAACACTTTGCAGAGCCAGATCACACATGCCATGTTATTCCAGGTAACATGTGCCCTCTCTATCCTGGTGGCAGGTGGTGCCTGAGCTGCACAGAGCGAGTGGAGATGTTGTGGGAATATCTCAAGCCTCTCAGTCTGGCTGCCTGCTGCAGTTATTAATGGCAAACAATAGACTCACCAACAAAAATATACACTGCGTATTGACAGAACACTACAGTGCACAAGTACACAGGCAAGGCAAGGACAAACTGTCATCTGTGCCATATCTGAATTACCGAAAGTTAGAGCCTAATAATGACAAGTGCAGTGCCTACTTAAGAACAGTCATTATTACAAAGCTCACAACATTAAACACCAGTTCCTTTAAATGTTAAATGTTTATTTATAGATTTATAGATTTATAGATTATTTTCTGACCAAGGGTCCAAAACCCAAAGATATTCAACATACTATCTCGTAAAGCAAAGAAAAGAAGCTGGAACTCTGTGATGTTTGGTTTATTTTCTTGATTACTAAAATGATAAATTGATTTTCAAAATGTTCTGTCGATCGACACAATCGATTAAACTACTTATTGTTTCAGCTTTATCACACAGTGCTGACAAGAAACCTCTGTAGTTATCTACTATAAAAGTGGAAGTGCATGCAGGTGAAGGCACGCACGAAACCTGAGGCGAACATCAACTAATCTGAAGAGGAACAGCTGCAAAATACATATCAGTCCATGAGGCCAGCAGAGACATCTACAGTCTAAATCAGGTCACTCTGTAGTTTATTATCAAAGTCCATTGTACACGGGCCACAAGTTTGTTTGTGGTGGCTTATTAGTAGTTTTACATTTATTTAAAATCGTAAAAGGATTCCCTGCACAAAATCCTCAAAATCATGCATGAATAGACCCCATAATGTAAATGAGTGAGTACATTTGAGACTATATGAGCTGATTTTTTAATTAATCTGTTAAAACACATCCAAACAAGAATGGTTCCCATAAATGTCATGTTCAAGTAAGTAATGATGATGTACTTCAGTCGGCATCAGTGTAACCAGGCAGATAAATATGCATAACCCACTTAGGGGATAAGAATGTTTGCGAGAATCACATTACTAGAGGGGATTTCTGTCTGCAGCATACAGTATAATGTTATGTATCAGTCACCACGCGTGTGTGTGTGCATATTTGCAAAGTGAGAAAATTCTCTAAAAACCCTCTACACTCTCATGCAAAAAGCTATTTTAGTTTCAGGATAAATCAATCCACTGGTTAGACACCTACTGTTATGTATGAGAAACAACGATTATGGTCATTACATTCTAATCTCAATTCACACATCAAAAGATAATTGAGAATCTGTAAACTCTAGTTATTGGCAACATGTAAAAATAGGTTAACCCTCGACTGTAGATGCTCAACCAGATAAGGAAAGGACAGAGGGGGGAAGAGGAGAGAGAGGAAGAGTGAACAGGGAGAGCTGTAAAGAAATCCCACGAGGTTGCATCTCCCCTGCATCTGAGCATATAAATAGAAGTCAGCCTTATTCCCAGAGCAGAGGAGATGAAAACAGAAGAGAAACCACTGGAGGAAAGTGGAAAAGAGCAAAGTAAAAAAAGAGGAAAATCTCCTGAATCAGGACACCACAAAACAGTGGGAAATGTTCACACATGAATTTAGCATGAGAGAAGTCGTTGTTGTTGTTGTTGTTTTGTAAAAGAACAAATCATGATGTTGACAATACCGGTTTTACTGGAATAACAAAAATATACAAGCCAGCAAACACCAACCAACCAGTCCAACGTTTTTACGCCACTGTTGAACTGATTAAACATATGCTCAGAAGATGGAGGTAATGAATTAGGAAAAACAGCACTAAATGAGTGAAATGACTGATTCATTAGACAGTACCAACGGTGGCTCACACAGCGCAAATACTATGTGCCATGGAAAGCCACAGATGTTCAACAAAGTGTCGGATTGGAGGGTAAGGGCTCTAAAACGATGTGATGGTGGTGAACTCACTGTACGTGTGAAGCTGTAATCAAACTACGTACCACAGACTATACATGTCCAAACATTTGTTTTAGTCTAACATTACCAACAATGAGTCTGAGGACAATACAAAAAATAGTATCGAAATGTATTACTAATTACTTATTACTTAAGTATTTATTCATCTGATTTTAAAAGCTAGTATGATGAACACAAGTACAAGCTGTAGTACTGGGGCAGAATTGAGCACAACTCTGATGACGCTTTGTTTCGATTAGCCAACAAAAACCCATGTAAACTTCACAGGTATAATCTTTAGTGTAAACTTTCTAAGGCTCAATAGCCATTTTCCGCCTCTGCTATGGCACAATCCTTCCTTTATTATCTTACATAAGGATTACTTTTAACACAGAGTGAGTCTATCTTTGCGGTTGTCTCTCTGCTCCTGTTGTAGGAGCACATTTTTTACCTCTGTGCAGCAAGCACCTCACACAAATTTGCACTGATTTCTCTGTGCCTCCTCGCAGAACACTGCAGCGAATTTTGTGGGAGGAATCGTCAGTGAGAAACGCTCTGCTGAGCAATATCTACAGTGCTCATAAACACAGAGATCATCCTGTTCACACGGCTCTGCATTGCTGCCTTGAGAGGCGTCAGGACAACAGCTGACCTTCATCAGCTTCAACAAGCAGAAAACCAGCATCCTGTGCTACAAAGTGAAATTAAGTGTGGAGGAGAGAATGCAACAAATAGGCAATCAAATGTTTTCTGAGAATCCATGACTGAACATTATTACTAAATATTACTCAGACACTGACTGATAACTCCAGAATATCATATCGTCGAAGGCGATGAACACTCCACTCTGTTCAAACACAAAGTGATCATGCATCTTGCTTAACTGAGCATTTTAACTTATCAAGGTTAGACAAGCACACAGGCAATAGAGAAGAGAAATTATTAGTAATTCAGATTAATAGGTTTAGCATAATTAAAAGCATAATGAGGCATTAATATGCAATTTACAAACAGATAGTGTGCCGACAGAAAATAAATCACCCCCCTCACACACAAAAAAATCCAGTTAACTGCTAATTCTGCTTTTGATTGGCTATTATTCCATCATTGGCATACTATCACAATCAATTATACGAATCACCTTGCAGCATCCGCGTTAATTTCCTGTCCGTCCCAAGTCCATCCAAACATGAGTTCAGACGAGCACAGATTTACAACAAGCATTTCTCTCAACTCGATGGATGTTCCACCTCATTTGAATTTATATAATTTATATATATAATTTAAGTTTTGGAGTGCTTGAAGAATGTTTTGCATTTAACAACAGACTTATTGTGCTTTGATTTGATTTTCTAGCACTGGCCTGTTATTAGACAGCATCATCAAGAAGATTCTCCTCTGTGCACAGCTAAAATATATATGAAATGCCTCATGCACGTCACTTGTTCATTTACATTTTGTTTCAGTTATTTCTGAAGAATTTAACAGATGTGTGATATTGTGAATTACCTGTGGACTCATATAACATCTCAGTCCAATGAAATGCAGATTATGAGCCATGGAAAACTGCACTCAAACAGTATTAATGGTGTACAGTGTGCAAACATACTATTTATCCCACATAAAATGTGCAGGACAGTTATATAACTGCAAACAAGAGATCAGGCTCATTCCAACCTGCATCAAAGCACACAATTAAAGTAAGGGTCATTGTACTCTCTCTAATGGATATACATCTATATATGGAACTATATCTATCTGTTGTACAATTGTATGATGACACTCAATCAAAGAAGAGGGGTATCTTTACTATAATGGAAGCAGTAAGAGAAGAAAAAAGTGTGTGTGTGTGTGTGTGTGTGTGTGTGTGTGTGTGTGTGTTTGTGTGTGTGTGTGTGTGGGAGAGAGAGAAAAACAAGAGAGAGCGCAGGGAAAAGCTGGAGAAAGACTAACAGACCATATGCAAGGCTGTAGGTGGTACATGGGTTTGGCAAATGTGAATGAATTAATGAATATTTTATTTTAGTGTCTGGTCATTTACATAACCCATCCCTCGTGGGTTTATTCAGACACATGAACTAGCGCCAAGCAAAGCATTCTGGCATGTTAGCCCACCATCATCTAACAGCACAATACAAAAATCACATATACACATATATATAAGCATCAACATTGTCCAAACACGAACATAAACTTTCCAAAAATGACGCTCCGGGATATATTCCTACGTACCAGACACAATACACAAATCCAAACAAGACAAAAAGAAACAAGAGTCTGAGGAAAAAAGAAACAAGAGTCTGAGGAACCCACCCATTCTCCTCCTAACCCACGCTTTAGAGAGATATTCAGAAAATGCAACAACATTATCAAAAAGGTATTCAATTAAAGCTGCATTCTTAATACCTATCAAATCTAAATCAGGAACATGAACTTTTCTAGACAATATCTGTGTGTGCAACTGTCATATGTGTATGAATTTGTTTGCCGCCTTGTTTGCATGCTTGTCAGGCTGTGTGTGCGTACAGTGTGCCTACTGAGGAAAGGCGGTTTGACAAGTTAATCCACTCTAAACATCCTAATGGGAACATCCCCACAGGCTGCTTCTCCTCCTCTACAGAGATTATTTTGCATTCCAACTTCCTCCCATCAGTCGAGCTGCCTTTGCCAGAGAGATGGGTATGAAGTGACACAAACACACCTGACATCTGGTTTCCATGGTGTGGTAACAGCCAATCAGCAAAACATTGCATTTCTAAAAATAATACTTTAACATAATATTTTTCACTGTATACTAGGGAAGAATTAGCCACAAGAATTAGCCACAAGAAATGAATGTTATTAACTTTTCTTGAAGGAGCAGGAGCATGTTTTAAGACCATTAAGATGGCAATATGATGATTGGGACCAATTTTTCCCCTCACTTATCAACCATGCACTCCACATTGGCTGAAAAACTAAGAGAAGCATAAACACAACTCCACTAAACACAGAGAGCCTATAAATGCAGAAAGGATGTCAGAAAATGATAAAAAAAAATGAATAAGAAAATGGTAATATTTAGGAATTACACATCAAAGTCTGCCATTCATAAACACAATGACAGCATTTGCACAGTCTGAATACTTGACAACAAATGTGAAATTACATTTTTATTCCCTCCGCTCAGTCTCGGGTCCTCGCTCTCACTTAAACCGTGGACTCCATCATTAGTGCTGCTTCATGCTCATCTGGGATATGACTGTTTTTGACACAGCAAGCTGCTGTACGCAGTTATTCAAGATTTGAATCTGGCTCACAGTTACACTAATAATCTTACTGATCTGAGTCATTTTTATTATGGGTCGGTCGATTGGCTGGTCGAGCATTTTGGTTCAGACGGAAATATCTCAACAACTATTGTACCATGGAATTTGCGAATCCTACTGACTTTTTTTGTTTTCTTCTGAATGACTGCAAACTAATGACATCCTCATCATCCTCAACTGTACTGAACCGTTAAGATAGCATGTAAACACACTAAACTAAGACGGTGAACATGGTCAACATTACACTTGCAAAACATCAGCATGTTAGCCGAAGCTTGTTTAAATATCACACAGCATTCTTCTGATCAAAACAGAGACTTCAGAATTGAGACCAGAAGTCTTTAAGACTGTTCCTGGCATCTATTGTTCATGCAATGTAATCTGTAAGCCTTCAAAGTGACTGTACTTGTAGAACAAACTTTCAGCCAGGAGAGTGTATGTCTTGCTGTCTCAAAAACTGAAGAGGAAAATAGGATAAGGATAGGATGTTGTATGACATTGTTTGCACTTCCCATGCTCCACTCTATGCTGATAGGACGATATCAGCCTATTATTGCATACATAGATGATATACCCACTTCCCAATTCCCTATTTTTGTATCTGAGCCACTGACGACTGAATTTCACTGCTGCTGCGCATGCCGAAAGGGAAGAAATGTGCACATACATCCCAGTATAATTTATTAATCCACTCTCTTTCCTTCCTTCATCTCATCCTTCTTCATCAGATATTTCATCAATATTCTTGCCTTTAAAATATGAGGTTCAGTTGAATTCAGGTCTCCTATTTTTCTGATTCAATCCAAAGACAATGCTGCATCGAGGACAGCTAGCTGTAGTTGACCTCAGGTCAGTCGGGTTCCACTAATTAGGTCTAGGTTCAGATCACAGTGGCTCTGTCAGCTCTTCACCTCTTGATACATTAAGCTGGACACAGAGACAGGGACTGAGGAGAGGACTGAGTACTCAGGAAGGAGAAAGGCAAATCTAGCTGCAGAATAAATAAACCCCTGCCTGTTACTGTAGCACAAATATCTTCATCTGCTCCCAAACACAGTATTCATGAGTTGTGAATCAGGTGTTATGTAACGACTGGACATAGCATAAGCATGTAAATCAATCTTTATAAATATTTTAGAGCTAAATATGGCTATTTGAATGTTAACCCTCAACCATCTCTCCTGCAAAAGGAGAACAAATTGAATACATTACATGCAGATGTCCTGTCAACTAAAATTTGCCATTTTTAGGAACAACTGTAGTCACTAGTGTCCTCTAGTCACTATGCACCAAAGTTAAGGAATTGAAGTCAAAGCTTTCAGACACAGTTTAGTTTAGCAAATACAGTGGACAGTTGTCACTACAAGCATTTGCCCAAAACTGGTTGCTCACATCCAGTCCACAGATACTCCATCCAATGCCCAAAGAGGTCAATTGTGGATGCAGGAACATAGCACAATTTGATGTTTTTGGTCAACGCCTAATGCTCAGGTAAGTTAGGTTGTTAGGTGCAGCGGGTATTTTCGGGCAGCGGCAAGATGAACTTGTGGACAAGCGAAACTCCTAGTAGCTTTTGCAACCTGCTAGTTTGTACACTATTTTTTTATCGGTTTTGCTTGGCTCGCTGCCATCCCACAGGTGAATGGTCCACTGGGGAATGGCCCACCATTCCAGATGGCCATTTTGCCCATGCCAGCAGGATTAAAATGATGAATGTGTCGCAATATTTTGTAGCTTACCATGTACTATTTCAGCCCTGCAAAATGTTTTTAAATTTATTTATGTAATTATGAAATTCGTGGCTGCAACGAACAACTTTTTATTTTCGTTATTAATCTTTCAAATATATTTTAAAGTCATTAGTTAGTCAGAAAATAGAGCTCAAAATAAGACCCTGGAGCCCAATGTGAAGTCTCTGAATTGCTTTTTTTGTCCAAAACCCAAAGTTCCTCAATTACAGTGATGTAAAACGTTGAAAATCAGCCAATCCTCTCATTTAAGAAGCTAGAACCAGCAAATGTTTTGCTTGATAAATGACTTAAATTAATAATCAATCATCTAAATAGTTTGCAATTGATCTCTTTCGATGGATTGATCAATTCATCCACTATCTGTTTAAGCACTTTCAAATGTTAAATTAGTAATTAATTGTAAATCTTATTTAAGTCAAGACGCCATATCAATATAAGTAAATCCTATAAATCTGTAGGACGTACATCTGCTTGTCATTATTGTCACTGTTGGACCTGAAGACAGTAAAACGAACAGAATTGGAAAGTGGCACTGAAGTGAACAAGAGCTCTGCAACTCACCAGCTTGGTGTGTATTGACGGTGACATTCGCCAGCGAGCGAGCAGCCACACCCAGCCCAGAGACCCCGTTCAACGCCTCCACATGGAAGGTGTAGTTGGCGTGCATGGCGAAATCTAGTATTGCTACAGAGGTACCCGTCAGACCAAGCGGCCGTGGGATGAACCGCAGGTCTGGCTCACATGGCTCACACTGTATCGCACCGCCGTCGCCGTCACCTCCATCACAGCGCTGGCACAGGATGTTGTAAGTGATGTCCTTCCTGCCTCCTGTATCGCTAGGAGGCATCCACTGCAGGAAGAGAGCCGTGTCATTGATCAATGAGACCAGGTTCCTGGGAGCTGACGGGGGCCCTGAAGAGAATGAAAAGGTATTTAGAGAGAGTTTACTCATTGATAACCCACTGATCACTTTGTCAGGTGTTTTTAAACAAATACGCTTGCACAAATATCGCATACCACGTATAGAGTGGTCTGGTTATTGTCTGAGTGGACAAAACACATCATCTGTGATCAGTGGTGCCATTTTAGACACTGTACTCTTGGAAGAGCCACTGTGTCTACAGTTTATTAAGAATATGAAATGAAATGTGCAGCAATAACATCTCACTTTTGGCATAATACTGTGCAAAAATGCAGGTTGGTATCGGTTTCAAGTATAACAGCGAATACACCACTCATCTGACCTTGAGGATGAAGCTGAAGTGGGTACATGATCACCTAAATCTGACGATTAAAGGACATTAGCAGCAAGTGAGCATAATTTGAATCTGCAATGTGTGTGTGTGTGTGTGTGTGTGTGTGTGTAGGTAGGTGTGTGGGTGGTTGGCTTTCAACATATTCTGCAGTATTTCATTCCATCACCCTATGTGTTCATTTCCTGGGTAAACAGTTCTGAATTTTCACAACTGTACAACGTCTGATTTGGCAAAGTGATCAGAACTAAAGTCGAGAGAGTGTTTTTGAATATTTGTGCGTAGGTGTGTGGGTGGGAAGTTTTCGGAGTGCCCTAAGTGTTGCTACTTGTCAATTTCATGGATACTACTGTCAGATGTGTTTTTTTTTCTCTCCTCTCTCCTCACTCGCTTTCTGTCTCTCTTTCTTTCTCTCTCAACCCGACCGGTCGAGGCAGATGACCACCCACCCAGAGCCTGGCTCTGCTCGAGGTTTCTGCCTGTTAAAAGGGAGTTTTTCTTTGCCACTGTCGCCAAGTGCTTGCTCATAGTGGGAATTGTTGGGTCTCTGTAAATAATATTATAAAGAGTGCAGTCTAGAGATAACTTTGGTGCTATACAAATACAATTGAATTGAATTGAATGTCCATGAATGAGGTACATCCAAACAGATGTTTTTTTCAGAAGATATAGAGGCATAAAGTTGTTGAAGCATATGTATAACTTTGCTCAATCATACTACTAAAATAAAAAAAGAGTAGATGGATGAGACGAGAAAGGTGGAACCACAGACTAAAATAAATTACAGACATGCAAACAGAAACTAAGAATTCCCAGCTGACAGAGAAAGTTCTTTTTTTTGTAATTACTCAACTAACTTGTACAAGCCATGGTGGAGGAGTCTTTGATATCCCTGTAGAAGCCTTTGTCGCAGTGACAGATGGTGGCGGCCTGATCATGGCTGGAGCTATGTGGAGGACACTTGGTGCATTTAGTGTTTCCAGCGTATGCCTTGAAGAAGCCAGGCATACAAGCTGGAGAGAAAGAGGAGGAAAAAACAGGTTACACAAGGTTAATGTTCCTCATGCAAATTTCATTTCCATCAGCACACATACATTTAATTCAAAGCTCCAGCTGCTTCTCTCCTCACCTGTGGTCTGACCTTATTTCTTGAGGTACTATGGATCACTGTCACCGCCTTATTAGCTCACTAAGCAACATGCTTATAGTCCTGCCCATTGTCCAGTCTAACAAATGGAACACTCCTGTAAGGCCCCTTTTCTGATTCGCAAAGTCGCACAACCCACAAATATGTTTTGAAGTAAACACATTACAAACGGCTCATCGCCAAACTAAGGCGGTTTACAAGTATGTACTAGCAGACTTCCACAGCACCAAAATGTGTTTTTTTTTCATTGTGGTCTGGCAAGATTCAACAGGTTTTTCATTTAGATAGTTGTCATATCAAGTTGTCCGGACTGCAGACGGTCGTTCATGTTAGGTTGGCTATCAAGATCCAATAGTTAGCAAAAGTTACTTGAAGAATGAAGCGTTAATCAAACACTCAAAAAAACTGTTAACTGACCATCAATGGCTAACATAGTCCTGCCCTCACTTCAGCTGCCTGATTCAACTATTGAACTACTTCGCTAAACCCGGATTATTGCTATCACCAGCCAGCTAAAGGGAGACAACGTGCAACAGAAATAAGTTTGGAGGTACTGGAAGGTTATATTTCCCCTCCTTAGCTAGCTGAAGTATCAAGTCTAAAATAAAAGTGTTAAAAATAGGGTGTAAGTTGATGCCAAGTAAAGACTCATCCGCCACGAATATCTGTACAACATTTACATAAATATATCCATCCAATAATTGACAAGACATCAAGATATTTTCGGTGAACTGACAGATGGTACTGCTGCTACTTTAGCTTTAGCTAAAAATATTTGCTGACTGTTTCAGATGTGGAGATTATAGTTTCTAGAGATGCCAAATGAGGAAATATGTTTAATACAGCTTCAACGAAATGCTAGAACAAGAATATACAGAAGAGCAACATTTTCAGGCGTTAGGAAGGTAAATTGATGTGGTGGATACTACTGTATGTAAATGTTTAAGCTACGGAAAAGACTCTTGAGCCCATTCGTTTTAATCAGCAGGTTTAATAGAGTCCCAACTTTCAGATTCCCTTGAATACAGACAGAGGAAAGTTTGTATTATTTGTCAGGCAGGTAAAAATGCTATTAACATACAAATAATGCATTAAAAAATACAATTATAGCCTGCTTTCAGTCTAAAACCTCCATCCACTTACGGGGTCCATTCTGCTGACCTAAGTATTCTTCAGTTTTCCATCCTTACCCCGGTTCACTTTCCTACCTCATTACTTCCTCCCGTTTTACCTTCCCATTTCTTTTTTCCCCCCCATCAATTCAACCAACTCTCCTTTCCTTATCTCTCCAATTTTTCTCCAACTGTTTTGCTCTGCCACAATTTTCACCTTTTCTTGATTTTATTCATCTTTCTTCCAATATTTCTCCTTTTCCCATCTCTCTTCCTGCTTTCCTCTCCTTCGCTCGTTCCCTTAAGTCTTATCAGAAGATGGCAAAACCATTGCAGGCTGCCTCCTTCTCCCCAGACATATCTCAGCAGAGAAAAATAAAGAACTAATAGTGCCATGATGTAATATTCTGGGAATCTGGAGATCATTTTTATTGCAGGAGTGAAATGTATGAGTTTATATATGTGTGTGGATGGGGTAATCATTTAAAAATCATTAAATAGATATGCTATAAGACAATGCAATGATAGAGGAGAAGGTAACTTATTGGGAGATTCAATCAAGACTTCATGGCAGACAGCTAGAAGGATTTTATAATTTCGGCATTTTAATATTTTTCCCACAGTTACTGTAAGTAAGAAGCACACAGTATAGTGAGTCCATTGAGAAGCATTACCACTATAATCCCTCTGTTCGTATTAGCCCTTTTCATTATACAGTGATGAGTTTCATACTGTGTCACATGAATGATGTCCAGCTGCCAGTAGCCAGTACTGTACCAGGACTCCGTGTAAAGTATTATTGTTACTGAGTGTATGACCCTGGTGAAATTAAGTCAATTGAATTAAATTGTTCCTGGTACATATATTCATGCAGTGATGGTGATTCTGATTTAATAAATTCAGTAGTTGCAGATACACTAAAATCCCTCAGATTGTAATGCCAACCAACTGATGCAGCATCTAGTATCTACATGTATGTCAGTATGTCAAGTAACTTTAAGACACCTCGAGCATACAATACAATTATCAGTTTAAGCCCCATAGAATGGCGAAGGGTGAGGAGGGTTAGGGCTCAGTGGTTATGCAAAAGTCCCATTAATTTTCTCCACAGACAATGTTGGGTGACTGACAGTTGGATCACTTAGATAGGCCTGAAATTAGAGCTGAACGATTAGTTGATTAATCAATTAATCAATTAGTAGATCGTCAGAAAAAGCTGCTATATCTATTATTGAACAATCGTTTCAGACAAAACATCAAAAACTATCAAAATAGTTGTAGATTCATTTTCAGTCAACAAATCGATGAATCAACTGATGAAAGCATGTTTGATTGTTGGATGAAAAGTAGAAGGCACAAGCCTGTGGACATTAAAACGTTAGGTGAGAAGTTAATTACAACTCCCAAGGAGCATTTCGGCAAGAAAGATCCAATCACTAACTGTAAATTCTGCAACATGCGAATGTGCCAATTAATTGATTAACTGAGAAAGTGTCGATTCATTCAAATTGGCTTTCTAAACAGTCGTATTCTTTTCTATTCTATTTTACACAGCTATATTTCCTTGAAACGCAGTGGTAAAAGGTCACTATATTTCTTTAAATAGCAATGGTCAATGGTTTTGAATGAGAGACGACATGCGAGGTAGAGCGAAAATGACGATGGAATTTAGCAAGGAGGAAATAGATACATGGAAAAAACAATCTGCATAAACCGCTGGACATAATTGAGTATAAAGATAAGTAAAAGGGATGAGATTAAAGATTGACACACAGAAATCCTCGCCAAAATCCTGTTGCTGCTCTGCTCCTCACAAGAGGAGTCATTTGTCACCCAGCTTCCAATTTTTGAGGCACCTCATTCACTTGGATATTACTTTCCTCCAATGCTGAGCTCCTGCCAAAGGCAACAAACACACAGATTCATTTGAATTTCCAGCTGCTCCCTGCTCTCAGGTAAACGCTGGGAAGATCACCACCAAAAAGCAATTACAATACTCATACCACTATTTCTATCAAAGAAGTTGAAAAGACCGCCCCCCCCCCCCCCCCCCCCCCCCCCCCCCACACACACACACACACACATAATGAGGTCCAATTTGTTCACTGTCAGTTGTTTGGCTTTTTGTCATGGAACGCATTCTTATTCATGAAAGGAACAATATTGGCACAAAATACGTATTCCTACTCAGAGCAAATACTTCTGTACACACAAAACATACAACAATAAAGCAGACACGAACACGTGTCGCTAGCTTTAGGGCGGATTTGTTTTCATTATCAGATATTCTGCTGATTATTTTATCGATTTATCAATTTGTCATTTGGTTTGGTGATATTCGATTTACTGTCATATATGAAAATCAGCTAATGTGGAAAGCAGGAAGCAGTGAATGTATTTTTGCTTGAGAAATGACTAAAATGATTACTCAAAATGAAAATATAATAGGAGGGGTGACAAAAATTTAACTGGTGTATTACTTTTTTGGCCACTTTGGGGCAGCGCTACAAGCTGTAAACAAGATTGTTATGTTGTCAACTTATAAACTTCATATGGGAAGTGTGTTAGCAAACAGTTATTTATACACTCTATACACAGCAGCTCTGGAGCTACATTAGCACTCATTTGAAGTTGAGTTCATGTCCACCTGATGAATCCAAGTCCAAAATTCAATCACTCTCTAGCTCTGTATTGGTCTCCACCAACTACTAAGAGCAGTAAGGGAAGGCTCTTTAAATGCTCGACTGTGTTCAGCAACTAGTTGCTAACTTTGTCTGTACGCCGTTCGGTGCTTGTTTTTTTTAGAGCATTTTAGCTGAAAACAGCTGCTTGCACGCTGAAAACATTGCTGATAAGAGCAGTAAGTGAATCAAAGCAGTAAAGTTGCGGGCCGGAAAACTAAAACAATGAGCTAAAAGATGCTCTGTTGAGCTGATGGGACCTGCAGAGCCAGGTGATAAGTAATCCCTTTTAAATTACACAGTAATTTGATCCATAAAAATATCGATCAGAGCAGCTTAAAAAAGACACTTATCAAAACATTTAAGAGTAAACTAAGAGTAGCACTTAAGAATGCTTGAGATTAGAGTTTCAATAGATAACCTACAGAGGCTCGGTCAAAGGAAGTACATCACCTGCACATTTGCAGGAATGCAATGACGTTTCAACTAAGAGATTTTGAGTTGTTTGGGTGTGTAGAGTTGGAAGTTTTCTCTTGGCTTTACGTTGTCAGAAACAGATGGAGCCAGAGACTATGTTTACCCTGGTCTCTCAGCTTTGATATGCAGATGGGAAGTTCACAGAGAATGAGTGATGCTCTAGTCTGGCTGAGCTGCGTTAGAGGCCAGAGTAAACACAGTCCTTAATGGACAGAAGAGGGGCACAGTGACTCAGATACAAGTACGAGAATGTATTGACTTTCTTAATTCCCATTCCACTTTGCCTGAATTTAAGGTCAAAGGTTCGTACTTGTCCTGCCTGATCAATGCTGTGTCTCGAGACAGCAGAGGTCATGAGTGAGCAAGCTAAGTATTGTCGATTTTTTGGAAAACTAGAGAAAAAGGGGAAAACACTGGTGGACTTTATTGTGTGATTCTGAAAATCTCTGTTAATGTGCGTCCTCACTATTCGTCTGTACAGTATGAAGAGAAGCTGGGCTGTGTTGGTATCAACGTCATGAAAAGTACAGGATGATGGTTGAAACCAAAATATTTAATGTATTTTTCGGTAATCACTTATCTTACTGGTGGGCTTTTGGTCTTGTCTGCCTATCTTTTCTGATTCAAATGAAATCCGAAAAGACGACTCTATTAGCTTCCCCCTCAATTCACTGCCTCCTTTTGAATATGATGGTGTGACGAAAGGATGTGGAACAAATAGCATTAGCGCTATGATGTTGCCTTATCTAGGTCATGATATAACCAGCCTATCTCTGAGTAATCCTCTTGTGGCTGACACTGAATGAAAGGAATAGAATAATAAAGCACTCGATTGAGATGTCAAAACAGTCTGGCAGAATGCTATTGGGGTGGAAAGCAGGGTTTGATAAGCGCTGATGCCTTTGTTTAGGCAGCTGGGAGGGAAAGATGGACGTGTTAGCGCAGAGCTCTGCTTATATTTGGGAGCGCTGGGGTTTTCCCTATTCTCTCTCTCTCTCTCTCTCTCTCCCTCTCTCCCTCTCTCGCTCTCTCTCCCTCTTTTGCTCTTTCCCCATGCTGCCTCTCAGACAGCTTTGATCACAGTACCCTTTGAAGCAGTGTTCCAAAATGAAAACGAGGAGAAAGCAGAAGTCATCGCAAGTTCATGCCTAAACTTCCTGCAACTACTTGCAAAGTGCACATCTTCATCACAGCATAAGCTCTGCAAGGCCTATGGAAATTATTGATGAGAACAAAATAATTGGCCATAAATCATTAATGCCATAAATCATTAATTGCAAGGCCATAATGTGTTGTTGCTATTGATCACCTCTTCTAAGCTAATGTTAATGAGTCCGAAGATGTCGTTTGAAACTTGCACTGCAGATCACCCTCGATAGATGTTACCTGACATTTCTGAACCCGACTACAACTGCTGTCAGTGCTGCACGATGTGGTAAAAAAAGATCATATTGTGATTATTTTGACAAATGTTACGATTTTGGTATGATTCACAATTAGAGGGAATGATCATGATGTTCATTTTCACTGACAAAACTATTAAAAGACATGATGATGTGGCATTTGTTGGGGTCTGTACCAAACAAACATGTTTTCTAACATCCGGAGAACAACATTTGTAGGCCTGGGCATCTCTGCAGCACTACTGTACTTCATTATAATGCTGTTTTGTCACACATGTCACCTTTCAATGTCTCACATCCTCTCCATGACGTACTGGTCAGGCACAAGAGCAGCTTCAGTGGGAGACTCATTCCTCCCAAATGTACAACTGAGCGCCACAGGAAATCATTCCTGCCTGTGGCCATCAAACTGTTCAACTCCTCCCTCTGAGTGTCACTGACACTCAGAAGAAACAGACTGGAAATCTTCTACACATACTACCTCACTATTATTTATTCTTAAATGACAGTGCAATACATACATACATATATATATAGATATACATATACATTGCTGCTGTATATATTCTTAACTTTTTCACTTAAATATTGTAAATGTGTATATTTTTTATTTTCTATTTCTTATTTTTATATTTTGTACATACTTTTATTTCAAAATGTATGCTGCTTTCTAATCTTGAATGGGAGCACCGTTACTGTAAAATTTCCCCCCCGGGGATCAATAAAGTATTTCTGATTCTGATTCTGATTCATCAAAAAAGAACAGCTTCTGCGATTTGGATATTGCACTTGGCCATATTGCGTTTTCAATAATGTTTTGATTAATTGTTCAGCCCTCACTCAACAAAAGAGCATAGCAGCATCTCTGGTTTCCTTTACCCAGGATGCTACAACAGTATTTCAGAGAAGGGTGAATATGTTTGTTTTCTTTCAGACTCACGGTGAGATGATAAGATCAATATTAGTTTCATGTCCATTCGTCTAGTGCGGAGATAACTCTGGGAAATGTTTAGCAGACACAAAGACTGGACACAAGGGGAAAGGGTTAGTCTAGCTCTGCCAAAAGTGAAAACATACTGAAAGCCTCATAACAGTTTTTAAGTTTTACTTACATGTTGTATTTTGCATTGTACATTGCACATGCATGAAGTACCACAGATGTGTTAAACATTTCTTCTATATAGTAACTGGCTACAACAATCACATAGGTAATTGTGTGCAACTCTGTATCATGACCCTTGTTAGCACTCATTAATTAACTCTAATGCCAGTATGAGTGTGCATGAGTGATTAGTTTTTAACTGTATTAAATCATTATTATGGTTGATTACATGTTTCTGCAGTTGTTTGTGAATTGTAATTAATTCTAAACTAAATGGTAGGTGCATTTATACCTGTGTATGCTAAGGCTGATGTTGTTGCTGACATTACCACTAAGTTGTGTTTAACTAGTTTCTACCTAGTTTAGTATTACATATGTACATGCACAAGTTAACTTGTCTATAACTATATCAGGGTAGCTGTTTAGTAACTGGTAATTGATAGTGATAATCTATCATCTATAAGAGATAACAGGTATTCTTGTACTGTTTTTGTGCCCTATTTCCAGTGTGTTAGATGCGGGTTATCTGCTGATTCCAAGTTCTGATCCAATACCAGTGCTCTCTTTTTCCCAAATGTATATCTGTATGACTCAGCTCATTGGAAGAATTTTCATGTAAGGTGACATGAGGCCAGGGATTGCTGTGGCACAGTCTGCCTCGACTCAGTTAATGTAGCTGATAGCAGAAACACAGAATTTTATAATGGCATTGACGTCATGGCCGATATCTGATTAATAACATTAGTATCAGCATTGACACTGATCTTCGTGCATCCCTACTATGTATACTCACTCAGTATTAGTGCAGCATTAAATGCTTGAAATTATGCTACAATTCTCTTACTGCTGACAAAAAAAAATTACTTTGCTATTTAACTGTGTAATACTGTTAGTCATGACAAATTATCCAGGTAGTTTTACAGGGTTAATAGCAAGTCAGAAAACCAAGACTAAAGTGGCAATAATACCGTCAGAGATAGCAAGTACCAATAGTACTAGAATACTTCTGTAAATAGGCTTATTGTGTCGGTCTTGAGAATCCCCTTTAAAAAAGTGAGCTCTGTCAACTACAGTTGGACAATAGGATGATATATACTGTGAGACGATATAAATTTGTCAACTGTCAGAGATTTTGCCATACTGTTTACACCGAGGTAGCTGTCCTTTTGATATCTCTGGCTGTATTAGACCACTGTGGGCAATGTTGCAAACCAGGAGCAGGACTGGTTTATGGCAATATTAGACTTGTAGATTAATTCACCATCTATGTGATAAAATACCTAGATTTGTCAAATGTTTGACTTGCTGGATTAGCTGAAAACAAACATTCCTACTTGGTTATTTAATCCATGAACAGTTTCTAAATTGATTTTCAAGGAAATATACTATACCACTATAAATCAATATTGCAATATAAAATAACACTATACTCCTACTGTAAACTTGAATAGTCTGACAACTTAGGTTTGTTAGTTCGAAGAATATACAATACGTATGGCTGAATAAATACACAAACACATCGTTTACCAAGTGCCAAGTGGGTTACTGCTCAATGAGTTACTGACCCATTCATTAGAACGGCTGCCAAGATCCCCCTGACACTGCTGCAACTACGGCACAATGGAGAGAAACCACTACTGTCAAACAAAGGGGTTGAATAGGGAGAGTATACATGTAGGACATATAAGAGGGACACCATGAGAGTGCTGCTCCTATGCTGCCGTCTCATCAGTAATCTCTCCTGACAGGCTTCTGTGTTGTTTAACCACATCTTTGAGATGACTGAGAGCGAGAGAGAGAAAAGATAAATAAAAACCAGATAAAAGAGAAGAAGATAAAAAGAAAAATTACACCCGAGGAGCAAATAAAAGAGATTTTACAGC
>NW_027261283.1:15000-28945 GCF_043641665.1 Enoplosus armatus | reverse complement strand
CAGTAAAATGGGACACCATGAAGGATGACACACTGCGAGAATCCCATGCTATAAACAAGCAAAAAAGTGGGTTTTTTTTTATATTTCCTTGTATCAAATAAAAAAAAAAATATGCCAATGGGATACAACTTCATGAGGTTTGTGAAACTAAGATAACAATCAGGCCTCTACAAAACCTGGTCAAAAAGACAAACCATGAAACTTGTCAAATTAAAAATATTGGTTCCTGAAGCGAAATAATTAATTGAGCAAAATGTTAAGAGTTAGAGTTAATAAGACATGAATTCTTTACACGTGGATTTCTGCTTCTTTATGTACTATATATATATATATATATATATATATATATATATATATATATATATTGGCATATAACCATGCAGTCAACTTTTCAGTTAAAAGATAGATTGTATATCTTACTAAGAAAAATCAAGACCAGTTACCTTTAAAAGAGTTTGATACTCTAATGCATATGTTTTTAAAAAAAGATTTTATGACTTTCTTGAATTGGCAAATTGCTGTGCATAATTTGAAGGATGAAAATCAAAAGCAAACTACTACTAGCTGAATGTTGCATGAGGTGAAAACAAGGTGAAGAAGGCGCCGTGTGGTGGATGTATTTTGGGTTGCATTGGAGAGGAAAAAAAGAGGCCGACAGTAAGATGCGACCAGGCAGTCTCACCTGAGTAACCCCCCGCGAGGGATTAAGAGGAAGCTCAGGAGATGCTGAGTTGAAAAAGCAACGGGGTTGGAAGCGTTAATGCAGAGACACTAAACACTGTTAGACACGCGTGCGTGCGCACACACACACACACACACACACACACACACACACACACACACACTGCTAAGATACTACTGATGAGACAGTAACAGACAGAGAAGCACAAGCTTAGAAGAGGCTCATGCTTTAGATTCAAAAGCTTGAACAGCATTAGATATTATTTTTAGAAGAACGCGAGAAGTCAGTTTGCTGTAAACACAGGTAATAATTTATACACACTGGCACATCCAACATATATGCGTCTATGTTTTTCTCACCTCTGTCGCACGCCTCTCCTGTATATCCGCTGTTACACTCGCAGTATGCCTTGCCCAGGCCCGACACTCTACATTTGCCATGTTTACAGCGAGACAGGCTGCAGGGGTTAGCTGCATCCTGGTCCTGCTCATCACAGAGAACGCCAGCAAAACCAGGCTGGCAGCGACAGGAGTAGGAGTAGGAGTTGATTGGAAGGCAGGTACCATGGATACACCTGAGGATGGAGGAGGGAGAGACAGGAAAGATAAAGATGTGGACAGACATACACATCTTCCAGCTAAGTCCCTTTTTGGATCCAAAGGTCTGATATAACCCGATGCTCACTGTGATTTTAAACTCATACCAATAATCTCCCAAACACCAACACATACACAAAGTGGCACAATAAACACTCACTTGTTGCCGTCACAGGGGTTGTTGACTTGCTGGTCACACACTGTTCCTGTCCAGCCCGGGTGGCAGGTGCAGGTGAAGCCGCGATGCCCTGTTGGGTGGCAGTCACCCTGGACGCAGGCGCCTCTCTGGCAGGGCTGGCAGCCTGGCTCCACCCCATGGCCCAGCCACTGTCTGGTGGTGCTCTGTGCAGTCCCAGAGCCCGGAGCCCCTGGCCCCAGCCCGGCCCCCAGGTCCTGGAGCTTCCCGTTGATGTACAGGTTACGGAGGCAGCCATGGAAGCTGGTGCCGTTGCGTCCGCCTGAACTATGCTGCAGAGACGAGAGACCCCCGGAGGCTGAGGCACGTTCTGGCATACCTGGAGGAAGAAAGGCGTGAAATCAAAGTCAAATCAAATGTTCTTTCTACACCGGCTTTCGTGAAGATCAAGATTCTTGAAGATTCAAGATTGCAATGTGTGTTTTACAAAGAAACACAAAGTGATAAAAGGTCACATAAGAGGATAGATGAGAAGACAATGGATTAAATAGTGAAACTAGTGTTACTCGTTATTTGAATACTGAGCAAAAAATGTTTTTAGAATCTTTAAAAAGTTTGTAATTTAGAAAATGACAGCTGTTGGGACGCCTCTTTCCTCTGGCAGGATGTTCTGCAGGTGAAGACCACTGACAAGGTTTAGTTCTGGCTTTGGAACAACTAAAATGTCCATGCCAGAGGATCAGACGTGACACATGCTAAAAAACCTGTCATATATATATACATATATTCGAGCCCACTGACATTAATTAATCTGCTGTAAACCAACAAGTGAAAGAATTTAAAACGTGTGCTCTCCTTCTGGTCTCAGACAGAACATGTACTGCAGTGTTTGGAGCAATCTGCAGTCTATCTTTTTCTTGGGTGCTCCACTAAAGAGAGCAGTAATCAAGCCAGCCAGTGATAAAAGGATGCATTAGCTTCTCAGTACCTTTCCGTGAGACAAATGGCTGTGCTTTGGCAAAACTCCTAAAACGAATTAAAGGTACTTTCAGGATAAAAATGCACATCAAGGTTACTTGTGGTCTGATGTTTTGTGCCAGGTATTTTAAGTTAGTCTATCTGGACCTTTTTATTACTTTAGTATCTGCAGGATACTGTGTGACTATCAATGCACATCAAGACAAATCTGAGGAGGTGCCATTAAAAATCTTCCTTATGTCCCTTTATTATGATATATTTATTACACAAAACCAACAATGTGATTCAGGTCATTATTCAAAAATAATATATCAAAAATAACGCAAATAGTGTATTCTTTTTTTTTTTTACTTAAAAGAATTAAGAAATAAGCCAGTTAACCTCTTTGACCTGCAGTGGAACAATGAAGTATCTACCATGCATAATTCTCACACACACACACACACACACACACACACACACTGTACCCGGGTCCTTACCTCCGAGGTAAAGCGGAGAATCTATGTTGAGTGTGGACTGTTTGCTGATGGAGTTGATGGATTTGGGTGGCCCGCCGTCGATGGACAGAGACAAAGTCTGGTCTGATGCTACCAACTCCACCGCATGGAAGCTACCATCATTCACTGTCTCCACACTGAGAGAGAGAGAGGACAGAGAGATTCGGTCTGAACATTTGTATCATCCATCATGCCAAAGTGGCATCAGTGAGTGTGTGGACATTTCTGCTTGCGTGTGCACGTACCTGTATATAGCAGAAGGAGGGTACGATCCGGTATCGTAGCTGACCCTGAGGCGTCCCCTGTACAGCTCCATGGCAATGTGATCATTGTCCCCTTTATACAACAACACGCCACTGTCCTCATCTGTAGCAATCTGAAAACACAGCGGGATGTTCATGTAAATGACCTTATGTAAGTAAAAGTGCCAATACAGCAATGTAAAACTACTCCCATTACAAGCTAAATTCCTGCATTCAAACTCCTACTTAAGAAAATCAAGCATCATCAGCAAAATGTACTTAGGTTACCTGTAATAACTGATTTTTTTTTGGCCACTTGGGGGCAGCAGAAACAAGCTGTTTCACAACATGTCATCTCATTATCTCATTATGTCCAAATCAAGTCCAGTATCTACTCTGTTTGGTTGGTTTTTAGAGCTTTTTTTCCCTCTGAAAACAATGCAGTGAGAGTGAAACAGAATAGTAAAGTTGGCCGAACATCTAAACAATGAGCTGAAAGTGAAGCTGTGAAGCTCCCACCTGCAGGCTGATGTTGGTCTCCGGCGAGAGGAGACTGGAGGGAAGTTGCAGGTAGGACTCGCGGTTGACAAAGTTGACGCTGACGAGCGTCTCACAGCGCTCGCCCTCGTAGCCTTGGAGACACTGGCAGCGGGGGTCCGTTCCCATGACAACGCACTGCGCCCCGTTGAGGCACTCGTGGTTGTCACAGGGGCTGGTGCGAGGAAGGACCATCGGGGGAGAGAACTCGCAGAATAACCCGCTGCAACACACACACAGTCACACACACTTTGAACACAGCAGGCAAAAACACCAACGTACTCCTAATTAGAGTTAAAAATGTTCCTAACAACCTTTTTTTCCTATTAATTGCAGTGTGCTTTTACAATTAACCTCTAGAGACTTAAAAGTTACTTAAAACGTACACTGTGTGAGTGTGAACATTCAAAAATTGTCAAATTGAGGTGTTTATTGGTGCTTTCAACGGCATTTCAATATCTGAGATTTGAGAGTTAACAGCGAATAGATGGATAGATCGATAGATAGTAATTATTGATAATGAACACAAGGGGGAGCCCCTCTCCACCACACACTGCAAATACATGCACACTTAGCACGGTGGGAGAAGCCATGTTTTTTTTTTGGCAAACAACAAAAAAAGACAACTGAATTTTTTTGCCATATTAAAGACAATGGTCAACCAAACTTTGACACTTCCGTTTGGAAAAAGTCATAATTATATTTAAATCAATTTAGATCTGTTAGAAATTATTTTAAAAGAGCGGCAAGTCAGCAATGCAACTAACTTAACATGTACTGCACAATACTACTATTGACACTGTTGGTCAAGAGAATAGCACTGATATGATCGACATGTGTGAGTTCCTGCTGGGACGTGTTCCGCACCTGTATCCCTCTGGACAGACGCAGGTGTATCCGTTGACGGCGTCGATGCACTGACCTCCGTTCTGACACTTGTTCTCTTCACAGTCGTCATAGTCCAGATCACAGTGCTCACCTACATAGCCTGGAGTGCACTCACACCTAAAATGTACACACACACACACACACAGAGACAGAACACTTGTTCATATTGAACTTTAATCCTCAGATGTTCTTGGTTGAACATACATATATCTGCCTGTGGAGACAATCTGGAGGGTGTACAAATACATAGTAATAACACACACACACACACACACACACACAATCGTGATCTTAACCAGGTTCTATAATACAGAAAGAAAAGTAGAATCCAGATAAGAAAAGCTAAGTGTAAGGTTTCAAGAATAAGAGCACCTTCCAGACATCATGTATCTATGTCTTAACTTACTATACAGCTGAGCAACAGAGCACACACACACACACACACACACACACACACACACACACACACACAGGGAGGCACAGGCACACTACGCTGACCCCGGTACACATCACGAGGAAACCTTATGAGGGAGCCCAAATCACACCTCTCCTCCACACACACAGTCGTGTTTCCATCACTTCAGAGGACATTACATTGACTTACATTCATTTCCTGTAGAGTTATCCTAACCATAACCATAACCACTACTTGCCTAACCCTACTGTAACCCTAACCTTAACCTAATCTGAAACCTTTACCCTAAAATTGAATGGTTACAGTGCTTGTGTATGTGGATTTATGTCCCCACAACATGAGTAATACATGTCCTCATACACACACACACTGCTTATCTTTGCAGAGAAACAACTGCTGCTCATTTATTTTAGTGAGAGAAATGTTAGTACTCAAATCCTGCGGGAGAGAAACAAGAAATCACTGCTGACTCCACCAACTCTGCATATGTGCAGAGTGCATGAGTGTTTGCATGTGTGTGTGTATGTGTGTGCGTATTCCACTCACTTGTATCCCTGAGGGGTCAAAATGCACTTTGAGTCATGCTGACATGGGTTCAGTTCTGGAGCGCAGAAATCCAGTTTCTCCTCACATAGCTCCCCTAGGAACACACACACACACACACACACACACACACACACACACACACACACAAATCATCTCAACACCTTTTCAATACTTTGCATAAAATTAACAAAAAAATACATAAATAATGTGAAATCATAATATAAAACACCTCAATATTTTCCAACTCCCTCTCAGTGTGTTTCTGCGTGTGCATCTCAGTATGATTGAGCATCTGTGTGTGTGTGTATATACGCAGTACTGTGTGTATCTGTACAGCATGCACAGAAATGTGTGTGTGTGTGTGTGTGTGTGTGTGTGTGTGTCTGCGTTATATGGGTGTGTATTCTGATGATGGATGACTCTCTTGTGGCCGGGACCAACACAGTGGTCTGATAAATGATCTCATCTCTGCGAATGTCATATTCCTGATGATATTCCCGCGTGTATCCCGGCGTTCCCGAAACTCTGAACTCCAAGCGAATCACTGATGAGGCATCGGGGAATAAACCAATACTCCTGACAGCGCAAAGACCACTCTGGGAATAATTACGCGATCACTCAGGGATCAATGAGAACGTGTGTGTGAAACGACGGGAGACGCGTTCGCATGTTTGTGCTTTGGAGCTTCTTCCTCACTTGTTTAGAAGCAGTCGTATTAGTTTAGTTTTAGTTTAATAGATTCTTATTTTCAAATGGAGACTTTATAATTAAACAGTCTGTTAGTTTAAGGATTGTTGCTTTAGTAAAGAGGACCCAGCTGCCATTAAGAGAGCTGGTGAGTTGTAAATGAAAGACTGTGATCGACAGTTGACAAGTTAAACTTTCTGTGAAATGTGTGTCAATAAGGGAGGGTGGGACAGTGTGGGTGGATAAAGCTTTTAGGCTCCTTATTTTACATTAATATGTCAAATATTTGCGGATATTCGTGTGCAATTCTGTGTGAACAGTGAGTCAAGCTAATAAAAAGTTGGTCATTAAGTGGTAAGTTAGATATTTAGGTTGCAGGCAGCAGACTACACATCATCTCCACTTCATTCCTTGTTGTGAGACATTAAAATGACATTTATTTAAAATATAAGGCAGATGATATTCTTTATAACAGATCCCATGAAAAGACCAAAATGAATTAACTTGTGTCTGAGTAAAGTTTGATAAAAAAAAAAAACTGCAGTGCCTAGCTGTTAAAGAAAAGAAATGAGCATTTTTTAAAAATGAAAGTGTTTATTTATGTATTTATTTATTATGTTTTTAAAGATTCAGGTCTTCTGGTGGAACGAATGTGCCACAGACAGGCAGGGGAAATTGGAAAGTATTGAGAGACAGACAAACGCGTTGTTGGTTTTGTTTTTTGGGGGAATTTTTAACAAAAATATAGAATATCGCCAGCCTTCACCTTTAATGTCAAAATCTTTACCTGGAATATTGGTGTGGTATGGTAATAACATGTATGCATAAAGCAGCAAGCAGGATAACCCGAGATATCTGAACTCAGCGGTCTGTTCAACATCAAGGACATGCATTGCTGACATGGAGCTTGACTGCATACAGCATGTTAAATCTGTGGCACTGAATATCAAATATCTGGGGAGCATGGATAAAGCACAGGAAATGAGGGAAGGAAGGAAGGAAGGAAGGAAGGAAGCAGAGGAAGGACAGAGAGAAGAACAGACTAACCTCTCTCCACCTCATTGGTAGCAGCTG
The DNA here is from genome assembly GCF_043641665.1 of Enoplosus armatus. Lineage (NCBI taxonomy): Eukaryota > Metazoa > Chordata > Actinopteri > Centrarchiformes > Enoplosidae > Enoplosus > Enoplosus armatus. The sequence goes on along the minus strand of NW_027261283.1, from coordinate 21,667 downwards.
CAACCACAAGAAAACAGTCGACAGATGATAGAAAGCAGAGCGAGGCAGGAAAAAAAAAAGACACAGGACAGCGAGACACAGAAAGACAGAGAGAGAACACCGCCACAAAGGTTAGCAGTCAGAGATGATTAGCACAGTGCAAAAGCAGACAAACAAGTAGCAACAGACAGCGTTAGTTAGAACAAAATATGATTTGATTTGTCTGCAGTTTATTACTGTAAAAAGGCCAAGGAGATATTTCAGGCGCCTCTGGTTCCAGAAGTAAAGGTCCCATTTATTTTTCCCGTAGACAATGTTACATGACTCACAGTGGGTGCACTTATACAGATCGGATTTAAACATATCAGAACAAAAGATATGTACAAGTTAACTACGACTCCCAAGGTGCATTTTGGCAAGAAACAGATGTGCTGCTAACGGCGGCAGAAATCTACAGATTGATGTGAAAAACATAATCTGCACGTTAAATGAATTCAGTTTTAGTTTCTGGGTCAATTTCGGAGGAATTCAGCGACCATGGCGCCATCTTTTGTTTTCAACTGTACTGACGAAGCGTTTTGAATTTTCTACTTCTCCATGCCAACGGCGGCCGAGGCTCATGGGTATCGTAGTATTTTGAGCCCTCTGCCATTCCAAAACAAACAAACTGGGTTACTCAGAAACAGTTGAAATAATTCAAACTGGTGGTGGTGACATTAACCTACAGGTAACAGGTAATATTGACAATGACGTTCAAGGAAAACATGTGTTACCTGTGTATTCTGGTGAGCACATGCACGTGTAGTTGTTGATTCCATCAACGCAGGTGGAGTTGTTCTCGCAGTCGTTGTCTTCACAGTCATCGATGTTGATCTCACATGTGTCGCCTTCAAAGCCCTCGGGACACACACACCTGAGATCACATGGACACACACACACACACACACACACACACACCAATGAGCAGGTATCAAAGGATAAACACATGTAGGGCCGCATAAAGAACATTGTCGGCAGAAATCTTTGGAGCCTCTGGATGACAAAGAAGCGCACGCACACGCACACACACACACACACACACACACACACACACACACACACACACACAATATCCATGCATGCAGCTCATAACAGCAGTGTCAGCTCCATCTACATATCCCCAGTAGAGAGTCATTATTCTGTTAACGTGAGCGTGCCTCAACTATGTAACTACTACTCAGGTTTATTACTGCATACACACACACACACACACACACACACACACTCATACACAGAGTGGTATATTATGGGTCTAATAAAGAGCTCTTATGCGGCACACACTCGGGTGGATTAATATCTCATTATATAGTCAACGACAGCTCTTCACAATGAATATTCCACCTCTGCCGGAGAAGGAAAAGAAAGCGTGCAAAAAGATGAAAATACAGACGTGGAGAGGAAGACTGAAATGAAAACGTGACAGAAAAGACAGAGAGAGGGGATCAAAGAAAGAGACAGAGGGAGAGAAACAGGAGGAGCTGTGATCTAATTGTTTGTGTGGGAGGTTAAGATCTGCTTGGAGCGTGCAGACAGGCGTTAGCTCCCCTCCTGTTAATACTAAACAGCCTAATGGAGAGAAGGCGATTCTCACAGCGGGCCTGTCCAGCTCAGAGACAGACTGGGGACACAACTGGTCCCCTGAGCCCTTTACCTCCTGCACACTTATCCCCACCTGTCATTAGTGGTGCAGCACTATCATTAATGGAATTATCTCCTGAGGGTCCACAGATCACATGTCCACTAACGCGTTCTCAATAACCACTGGTTCACTGGTTTGCTGGTAACTGACGTCTGGTGTTCTGGTGTTCACCGCATCTCTTTGTAGATGTTTCTATATGTTATATATTTTTAGGTGGTCATAAAGGAATATTTTAGACTGACTTGGATCTTATTTTTTTGTAGCTGTGGCCATCGTTCAGATCAGTTATGATAACAATTTACTCACAGACTTCATTGCTAACATCTGAGGATGCTGCTACCACACGAATGATCACACAGCTTTTAAAAAAGGTTCCTTTGGGGTGCTTTGAGAGGTGGTTTAAATAACTTGTTTAATCGTGGTATCTGTTTAAAGCAACTATGTGTAGAATTCGAACCTTTCTGACTTTACAGCTCCCTGGTCGTAGCATTATAAAAGAAACTGTGGCAGAGAGTAATTTAGAGAGCTGCCCTCCTGGCAATTAAAATGTTAAGCCTCCGTTAATTTGAGGGACTCACAAGAGACAGATTTAAGAAAAGAGTGGATCTTACTGTACAATTCCCATAATACAACTCAATAGCATCTTTAGTTAACCTGGTGAATGCTCATGTCTTCTAAACTCCGCGCTCTCAGATTGTAACATCATTGATGACATCATCAAGGTTATTTTTTCAGACTTTAGAAACCTCTCTCCAGAGCCACAGAAGACATTACACGGTTTTCACAAGTTGAGTAGTACTCGTTGAGGCAAGTAAACTGATAGTAAACTGAGAACCAGTTTAGGGATAAAACCCAAAACTAACCAGACTGGAAAAAAAGTAATAGTTTCTCACCAAAAGTTGCTCCCTTCTCCTTCCTTCAGGTGACAGGTGCCACCATTGTCACATGGGTTGCTGATACAGGCATGAATGGGCTCCTCGCAGTTCTGTCCCTACACGCAAACACAGACACACACATACACTGAGTGCTTTCAAAAACAACAGCGTCTTATATTCACTGTGTTTAATATTCACTTGCTCCAGCGTGTCTGTCCTAACCAAAGACTGGTGTAAAAAAACAGGTGAAAGTTACACAGAATACCTGCGAGTTAAGAAGTGTTAAATTGGTGACTTTTTTGATCTTTACACCACTTTTGTTTTTCCGCGGTTTGAGTACCTTAAATCCGTACGGGCAGGTGCAGCGGTAGTAGTGCACAGGGTCATTGGAGCAGGTGCCATCGTTCTTGCAGGGGCTGGACAGGCAGGGCTCACACTTAGCCTGGATACTCATGTCTACTGGGCCTGTGTCACGCAAACACACCAACCCACATACACACACACACACACACACACAAAACATACACACCAGAGAGACGATTAGCTTGATAAAATGCTCTACATTTAGGGGAGTAAAACGAGTCAGGATACACAGGTTGACACACACACAGACAGACAGCTGTACATAATCAGGGCCCTGCATAAACCTCGCATCCTCAGAAAAAGTAATTTGATTAATAAATTGTCAATATCAGTAATGGAAAAAGGAGAGAAACAACCCTGTTACCTGTGCTGTAATTTAAGGTAAACTGTTCAAAAACATGTGTACAAGAAGATAATTAAAAGATTTATGGAAGTAATAAGCAAGAGATTTTCTTTGCAGGGCCATGACATGCACAGAGGATGCACATATTCCCGAATGTCATGACAGAACATCAAGTTGTAACAGTCGACGACGCTGGTCAGAACATGAGGGCTGAAAGGGTGAGGAGAGCGCTTCAGTCTGGTCAGGGCTCAGAGGACGAGGAAAACAGGGCTGGGACTGTCTCCGAGGAGGAGCTGGGGAGGGAGAGACTGAGGAGGAAGTACTGGGATATGATTGGCTACTTTACCTGGCACCAGAAAACCACAAGGCCCCGGGACTTCTACAGTGCGTCAGTTAGATTAGGTTAAAAATAGGTTTCAGTCATGTGCTCATGGTTAATGTGATATAAAAAGGTTTAAAGGTCAACAGTCATTGGCAGTATGATGAGTTACAGCCACAATCAAGCTCACAAAGGATTTTTATTATTATATGAATTTAAATATTAACATTTTGTTGCTGTCCAGTGAAAAACATGTATCTCCGTATTTGATGATTTTGAGGTTTTCAGATAAACTGAATGCTTTTTTGTGGGTTCAGACATTTATCTTATTTCTAGGCTAAAACAACCTTGTAAAAACTCCAAACAATGAATTATTGAATTATCCAAACAATGTCCATGAAAAGTTCAGATTTTGGAGATCCATGGTTTCGATTGTAAGGCAACAATTTGTAAATGGCAACTTGTGGTCTCCTTTAGGAGTCCTCATCAAGTGTGTGTACATTTCTGCTTAATAATGGTCTGCTCTTCTGGCAAGTGTGTGTGTGTATGCTTTTGTTTTTGGACATCTTTACTCAACACGAGTGTGTTTGTACATGTGTACTGTATATATGCTGGCATGTGCATGTATTCCTGTGCCACAGTACTGTATGCGTGTGTCAGTGTATGTTTACCTGTGCAGGTGAACTTCTTGGAAGGCGTAGTGAGCAGCAGTTTGTCGGTCATGTCACCGGGCCCGGCACAGCGGGCGATGCCAGGCTCCTTGTAGCCGCTCTTCACCCAGTCTGACAGCCACTGCATGTGGCAGTCACAGTACAGAGGGTTGGCACCCAGAGCCCTGCCAGCCAGAAAGAGAGCGGGAACAATGTTCAGCCATAATAACAGCATACACAGGAAAAGTCAGAGTCATTGTTTCATTTCAGATCAGATGTGCTGGAGTCAAAACAAAAGAAAAAGTGTCACCGCCTAATACTCGCAGACTGAGTTATACATCACTGTCAAATTTAGTGTCAAAACGTGGTATATTTCTACCATAAACACTGAGACTGTGGTGGAGATGATTGAGAGCATCTATCTCACGCTGGCAGCAGCGTTGGAGGGAGTATTACTCAAACTTAAAACACTTCCCATGAACTGCGTTACTTCTTAAAAAGAGTATGGTACTGCTGTCTGAAGGTTTTGTTGATGTTCTATTTCTCAATAAGAGTTGTTTTGTGTTTTAAAGATAACTAATGGAGCATTGCATTAATTCAGGCAGAGCACTGACGTCGCGCCTGCATTAGCTTATTAGCATCAACTGCTTATATTCATTCTCCACAATGACTCCCTCATTTGTCAGCTACTTGGCTACTATCTGACTAGTAACCAATCATATTAATGCGGCTGTAGATCACTGCCTTTATAACTTGACACTTGTCACAATTATTCTGCTTCATGCCAACACCTTTTGCTGCTGCAGCTCCCTCCATCACGCCAACCTCTGCCTTATCGGCTAAGTTATACATATAGTTACATTATGTACATTCATGTATGTCTTTGGACGAGTACTCCCTGCAGAAAACCCTCAAAAACCAGATCTGACAGAACTGTTCAAGTGGTCAAAAGGGACGTTAGAGCCACTCCCAGGCCGGTAGCTCTGTTGAGGCTAGAGGTACTGTTAGACTAGTGGTCTGCAGTGGGAAACACGAGCGCTATCCGTGGTGCTGATCCTAGTGAGCGCCCTGGGGTGGACACAGGCACTTCCTCACTGGCATTCCCACCAGGTAACTCAAGTTATTCCCATCATCCTTCACTTCCATCCATCACTTGTGTGCACCCAATATAATGTCTGTGCTTAGATTTAAGATATCATGCTAATAGAAAACAGAGAGAGCTAAATATTTTTTGCATTCAGCTCTTAGCTCCCTCAGTTTATTATTTTCGACCTCAAGTCTCCTGTGTTATATGCTGCTTGTCTGACTATTGATTAAAGGCATCTAGACCCCTAGTGTGCCTGTTTGGTGCTGTAAAACCTGTTTTGCAGTAAAACAGATTTCCCCAAAAATCCATTAAGAAAGTAACTACAAAATTTGCTGTTGTAGCCACAAAGAGTGGGGGATTGCTCAGAGGCGGAAGGCAGTCTAATCCCACTATATATATCACCCTTTAGTTTCAATAGTAAATATTTGGATCTATTGCCAATTCTATAGAAAGACATATTTAAGATACAGGCGTAAACTCTTAACTTCTCAAAATCTAAATCTAACAGAGGAGAGTAGGAGAGAGGAGGCAGCTGTAGACGGGTTGGTGGCTCTGTTACTATTAGCGGCCCGATACGTTCACAAGCCTCACCGAACAGACATTTTCCTTTCGGATGATGAGAAAAGGCTCTTTTGTCATGATAATGTGTTTTCCTTATTTTGCATTTCTATAAGGTAAAAAAAGATAAGACGCTTCAATCCTAGAAAAAAAGTGGGTGTGTTTTTACTCACAGGTGGGAGAGGGATGACAGGTCTTTGAAGGCCCCCTCTGGTATCAGTGATATGTCGTTACCATGGAGAGACCTGAGAAAGGGCAACAGAAAGAGGAGCAAAGAGAAAAAGGGGCACAGAAATGTAGAAGAGTCTGGATGTTAAAAGTCTGCACTCAAGTCCGTCCGTTCAATGTTTTCCGAGTTGTCCACCACCTTGTGTGTGTGTGTCGTGACAGATACTCACAGCAAACGGAGAGACTTGAGTCCATCGAACGCCCTCACCGGTATGCACCGCAGGCGGTTGTAGCTCAGGATTCTTTACACACAGAATAAACATGTTGGCATGGAGACAAATGCAGAAATGTTTGCAAGAGATCTTCAAAAGCAGCAAGACATTCCCGTTTGTGACCACAGTCCACTGGGCAAAGCAGTCGAGCAAACACAGTAACACAGCAATTTAACACACTCGTCAGTACAGATGCACATCCAGTCGAACACACACACACACACACACACACACACACACACACACACACACACACACACACACACACACACACACATACATGATCTCAAACAAGCACAAATGCCACAAACAACCTGCCCTGTTGGATCAGATTATTTACATTAACACATTAGCACACTCTACATTTAAGACACA
>NW_027261283.1:0-12500 GCF_043641665.1 Enoplosus armatus | reverse complement strand
TCAGCACTGGAGAGCAGCTGTTCTCGTCGTTACCTGATGGAGACGGAGAGATGGATGGAGTGGTGGAGAGGCGAGGAAGAATGACGGAAAATCACAAAATTTGTCAAGGCTGCAGATGTTATAGAACGTCATGTGTAAAAATGTAAATCTGCTCGGCCTCACCGTCTTCACAGGCAAAGTCCTGGACAGCTACGTCCTGGATGGGGATCTCCTTCAAGAAATAAGGATTCTGGCAGCGAGGGTTACCAGTGACGATGCGTTTCCTTCTCAGCCAATCACCGAGCCAAGCCAGGTGACAGTTACAGTTGAAGGGATTGGCCAGAAGGTTGCTGGAGAACAAAGAGAGGAGTTGGATGTGTTGACTTGTTTTATTTTGGGTGTATGTGTGCTTGTTTTTTGTACATTTGAGTGTCGGAGAGTGCGGGTACTCACAGCGTGGACAGGGAGTGCAGTGTGTCGAAGGCTCCGGGGTTCATGGAGGTGATCTGGTTGTCGTAGAGCGACAGGAGACGCACTGAGCTCAACCCCACGAAGCTGCTGTTACTCACACAGCTGATACGGTTACTCCTCAGCATACTGCTCACACACACACACACACACACACACACACACACACACACACACACACAGGAATAAATGTTTAAATGTTCTGTGATGAATAAAAATAGATATATTATGATATTATAAACCTGTGAATTATGCATGCTCGCATGTTTTAAATGTTTGTGTGGACACATTACTTGATAATGTGATTGCATATGCATTTAAGTAACTGTGTGTATGTGTGTGTGTACCCACAGTGTGCGGAGGCCACTGAGTCCCTTCAGCATGCGGTGGTGTACGTTCTCCAGTCTGTTGGAGGTCAGAATCAGCTCATTGACCCCCGAGGCTCCTTCAAATGTCCCCTCCTCTATGTCAGTGATACGGTTATTACTCAGGTTACTGCAAAGAGTGGGAGGCAGGAGGAAGAAAGGTAAGAAGGCAGTAAGAATGAAAAGAGTGAAAACAAGAGAGAGGAAAGATGTAGAGAGGACAAGAGGAGGACAAAGACAGCAAGAGGGAATTGAGCAAAGAGGAGCAGAAATACACATGTATTTTTTTCTCTGTGTGACCTGAGTATGACTTCCTGATAACCACATGTGACGCTTTGTTCCCGTTACGTTTACAACATGTCTGACTCACATCTTCCTCAGCTGAGGCAACTTTTTGAAGATCCCCGTCGCCTCGAGCACAGTGAATTCATTGTTGTTCAGACGCCTAGGAACAGAGGAGAGAAGAGGTGGTCAGAGAGAAAGAGAGACAACAACAGAGGAGACAGTGATAGAGGAGGAGGAGGAGGAGATCAAGGCTGAAACGCGAGGTCTCCTCTACACCACACACGGATACACTTTGTAGTAGACAAACACAGTGTGACTCACAGTTCGGCGGTGTACTGGGGGATGTGATCTGGTATTTTGGTGAGTTTCTGGTTGGAGCAGTCGACTGTGGTGCCCTCACAACGGCACTTCTCGGGGCAGGCCAAGTCGGCGAAGCAGTCCCCTCCCAGCTTACTGCGGTAATCCTCGGTACCTGGTCACAATCACAAGCACGTCACCGAACGCCCTCGTCATGCGAGAGTTGAACCCCAGCGTTTACTGGTACCCGTTCCAACAAAAACACAGCGGATGGCCAAAGTGAAGGTTGTGATACAATGGAAGGATTTTGAAAAAGCGCAGAGGGGCCGTGCCGCTTTTGTTTGGAGTGTAAATTGTCAAAATGAACCAAACATGTTCGGAAACAAACAAAACATTGCTGATTATGATCGTATGCAACATTCCCCCACGAGCATTACTTCAAAATGCTGCATGTGTATCACAGCCTGAAAGGAGCCAAGTTCACAAGACACACAAGCTGTCGAGATCAAGACATGTATACAGCCACACACGCATCCACACAAGAACAAACATATTGGAGGTTTTCAGTCCTGTCAGACTACAAAGCAACGTGTTAGAGTTAGAAACCACAGCACAAACAAAACAGCCTCAAAAATGAGATCATAGCAGAAAAATGCTCACGCACACCCAGGCAGTCATCTATCATACTGCACAGACACAAGGGCTCTCTCTCTCTCTCACACACACACACACACACAGGTTGCGGGGGTGACGGGAGATTGCTGTCTCTTGCGTCTTGGCCATGCTGTAGGGTTTTGCAGGGCCGTTCCATGGTGCTTGACAGAACCATGTTCCACTTTAGGAACCTGGCAGCCACATGGTTAGATCAAGCACAAAGGAACAACCTGCTGACTGACTGCTCCTCCGCTGGAACACAGGGGTGGGAAGGACAGAAGGAGAAGGAGGACAGGCAAGGATGAGGAGAGAAGGAGAGGAAGGGAGAGGGGAAGATAAGGAGAGGGTGTAAAGGAGGAGAGGAGAGGAGATGAGAGGACGAGCAGGAGAGAAGAGGAAAGGAAAGGAGAGGAGTAACGAGAAGAGGGACGGAGGAGAGAGAACAAAAAAGGAGTGAGAGAGAGAGAGACAAGGAGAGGAAAGAAACTGCTGAGAAGGAGAGAGAGAGAAGTAAGAGAGGAGAAGATGAGAAGGAGAGGAGAGGAGAGGGTGAGGAGGAGATGAGATGAGAAGAGAGGATAGGAGAGTAGAAGAGTGGGAGAGGAAAGGATAAGATAGAGATGGAATTAATAGGAGAGGAAAGGAGAGGGGAGGATGAGAGGAGAGGAGGTCAGGTAAAGATAGAGACATGAAGAGGAGGAATCCAAGGAAGAAAGATAGAAAGATGAGGGCTGAAAAGCAGGAGCCATTGGAGGAAGTGTATCACTTTGAAGAGAGAAAGGGGAGCAATGATAAGAAGGGGAGGAGAAGAAGAGGAGGAGATCAGACAGGGTGGAGAAGGTAGAGAAAAGAAAGAGCAGGGGAAGCAGGGAAGAGAAGGAGAGACTGGAACATCTAAGGACATCTAAACCTACAGACACGACACACGAGAGCAGGAACAGAGCAGCAGTTAGAGGAGTGGGAGGAGAGTTACAGCAGCACTGAAGGCAAGAGAAGCCCTGACTACTAGGAACACACATACACACATGTACCAACAAACATGGACATGGGCACACACACACACACACACACACACACACAGGAACAGCATAAAGAGAAAAAAAATACATGAACTGCTGTGTAATAAAATGTAAATCTTATGAATCTTCTGATTGTTGTTGTTTGTAAACAGACAAGAGGAGTCACAGAGGGGGGTCAAAGGTCACGGTGGTAGAGGTCAAAGGTCGGAGGCCGGCTCAGGGGACGAGAGGTGAGGGATTCGGAGTTGACGCAAGAATCGTTGTGTTTGTGTGTGTGTTACTTACAGCCCACATGGTGTACTCCTGAGTGTGTGAGAGAGGCAGTAGGAGAAAGAAGAAGGGATTTCACTCGTTTATTTGAACAGGAGGGAAAAAGCTGATGAAAATCTGAGAAGAAATGCTGCAATTTTTTCATGTGCAGTCCCCCAGGCAGTGATTCATTTAAAGGGGTAATGACTCGTGAATAGTGAGAATCGTGCCGGCATAACATGACATTTGGTGGGGGCTTTCATCCAACACACATGCCGGCCTCGTTTGCTCGAAGCACGACTGATTCTTGTTTTTGAGGGGATCGCGAGATGACAAAAAGCACACATAACCAGATAAAAGCGCCATGTCAGTGAACAATAAAATGCAGCCAGTTCTAAACACTCTCACAACTGCAAGTGCATTGTTTTGTTTTGTGTATTCTTTGACATCAATCACTTCAGATGGTCCAATCTTAGACTAAAACAAGAAATGGTAGGAGGGATGAAACTCGAATTAAAGTGCCCAGAAAAAAAAACTGAAATATGAGATAGGATCCAAAATAATACACCGTGAAATAGGGGACATGATGCAAAATAGATAATTTTAGATGTATTGATCTAAGGCGTGATACCAAGGTTGTACCACAGAATAAAACATGTTTATTCAACTTTTCAACCGCAAATGTTCCTAAATTATTCAGCTTTGCACCGTATGTGGTATCTGGGCTTTGAAACCTCTGTTCCCCCGGTGAGTTAACGACTGCAGTGAGCACACACACACTCACACACACACACACTCACACACTCACACACACACACACACACACACACACACACACTCTCTCATCCAACACACACCATGCCTCCTCTGTGTGCTGCTGTGGTAATGACCGCCTTTAGCCCTGCTACTGATCTCATATGCATGTCTGATTTACATATTTCCCAGCGCCCCTCGGAGCATGGTAACTGTGTGACCTTTTGATGTTCTGCAGTGGGCGAAACAGACACAGATGCTCGCGGACACACGCTCATACATTAGCTATCATCAGATGTGCTAAGAAGCAAGGAGGACTAGTATTAAATATAGTCTCCGTGATCACTGTACCAATATGCTTTTATTTATACAGAGTCTCACATGTGGTGCCAAGCTGACAGCGGCCTGACCTTATTAATGCAATTGTTTTTCTCCCTCCATCGTCAAGGTTACGGTTAACATCGAAAACCCAGTGCAAGGACAAGAGCGTGATTATCTGGTGCCTGGTTAAGACGTGATGCATTACGGTGTACGTTAGACCATTAAAAGAAAATGTCTTGGCATTCAAAAGGTGTCAGTCAAGGCAAGTCACTCCAAGTGTCGAGAGTGTGTGAGTGTTCAGCATCCGCAGTGATGGACCTTACAGTGTCTTATACACACACACATATACTCTCTCACACACACACACACACACACACACATGCTCGATGTACAATACCTGGGATGAAATACTGTTCTCTAGCTAATGGAGAGACAGAGACAGAGTGAGAGTGAAAAACAACAAAAGAACAAAAGGCTAGAGAAGAAAGTACTCACTGGCTATGTGTGTGTGTGTGTGTGTGTGTGTGTGTGTGGTCAATTGAGGGAGAGAGAGATGCCAGAAAATGCTGAAAACAGGGAGTTGAGGTTAATAAAGAGAGTCTGAGGGAAAGTCCCAGCAGGAAGACACAAAATGAGAATACAGGACAGTGTGTCACTTTGGGTCTTATGTGTAGGAATCTGTACATGTGTGAATCAATGTGATTACAATGCAGTGTGTGTTTGTACCTGAGCAGCGGAACTTCTTGCTCTTGATTTGTCCGATTCGTTTGTTGGCGAGCCGTCGAGGGCTGGTGCAGCGTGCACCGCTCGTCTCGATGGGATTGTCCTGCAGGTAGTCGGCCAGCCACTTCAGATGGCAGTCACAGATGAACGGGTTTTGGGCTAAGTGACTGATACACACACACACACACACACACACACACACACACACACACACACACACACACACACACATCACACACAGACATGGAGCACACAAAAACAAAGATGTCAGAACAATATATATTTGTAAAAATGTTCAGTTTCTTGAGTGTGGATATGGCCACAGAAGATACTTGTTTATGATAGGAGGGCAGATGTGTAATAAAATCATGTGTCAGGACACCTCAAGCATTTATTTTGGAATGAAATATGTTTGTTGTCTTTTCAACCACCTGGGGTTATATTTTAATTCATAAAAGTAAATGGTCAACAAGCCAACCGCTATTTATTTGTTTCGAAAGTGATTTAAAAACATTTTTTTAACACCATTGATGAATACCAGAATCAAAAAGAACAATTCAAACATTTGAATTATATATATATGTATGTCTATGTGTCACTTGAATTGATCTTCAATAAAGTTTAAACAAATAAAAGAAAGGACACCTCAAAATAGCTTTAATCAGCAGTTTAAATGCAGTTCTAAATCAATACCCTGGCCAGGTAACCGTAGCAACACTACTTACTCTTTACATTCCGTTACCAGGCAACGCAAAGGTGAAACTAACCTAATCTAACAATGAATTAAACTGACTAAAAACCAAAGATATATCCATTATCCATTAAAAATATGGATGACAATTCAAGCACAGCCTCACGTATTTGAACAAGTCCAAATCCTCCACACCCACACGTCACATCTTCTGTAGTAAACATGTAGAAAAAGACAACTGTACATTGTGGTTTAACAAGCAGGCAGCCCTGCTTGTTTCAAAGGAAGTGAAAGGAACCATCCAGCAGCTAACTTAGCTTAGCCTTTAGCCCTTTAACTTAGCTTAGCCTTTAGCCCTTTAACTTAGCTTAGCCCTGCCCACAGCTCTCCAGAAGTGTAGGCGATATATGAATGTAGACTGGCCAGTGGCTAGCGTTAGCAAGCTAGCTAAGAACACACAGCAAGCGAATACGACAACTTTGGAGTTACTGGGAATCGCATTTCCACTCTTTTGGTAGAAGTTAACCACCTCCTCACACCTCCAGTCTCCGCGCCACGCTAGCATTTACGTACCAACCTGTCCAATGAACGCAAAGAGAACAAACTGACTTTAATCCTCCATCAAACTCAAAGTAAAACAGCAAACAAGCCGACCGTCAAATGCCAACGTAACAGTGTTACTGGGATTAGTAACTCTTACTTAGTAAGTAAGTGTAATTAATGAATTTCAAATTGTATTCCCTTACGCAAAAATCCTGTGGCGGGAAGCGGTGCAAAGTTTGTCCCTATTCATTTTCTATAGGACGCAAGCAAGGCATTGTGAGCTTCCAGGCGACGAGGGATTGACCAGCGAAGTAAAAATATACTTTGTATGCAAATGAGGAGAAACACTGATTTGGCAAATAAAACGACAAAGAAAATAGTGGTGTACAGGTAGTTTAGTCTTCACTTGCTGTTGATAAATGTCTGTGGAGGAAGACTTGGTGGATATGTCGTTCCAATTACAATAATTTTATACCGCCATCATCCTTTATTCTTTTTAATAAAACCAACTGATTGGGCTTAACCAGTGCTGTATGTTTTGGGAAACCCATGTTCAGACAACTTTGTATTAGCAGGATTGTAACCCATTAGTCTGACAGAACTTTTATGACCTTATGACATACATTGACAGCGTTCATCAATCTAACATCAAACTGATTTATGTTTCATGAAGACAGGGTCTTTAAAGGGTAAAATGTAATTTATTGAAGGAAAACTCCACCCTTGAATACTTGACCACTGTCATAAATCAGAGAGTGATGTGCTTTGCATTATAGGAGATAGTTTGTGCGATATTTTCAATGTGTTATAATTTCCCCTCCTGTTTTATCCACTAAGTAGCGAAGAAGGACAATAAATATCTACTCAGGGGAGCATACTAAGATCTAGAACAGTGTTTTTCAGTCAGATGAAAGTCTATTGAGGCTCTTGAAAGTGGTGAAATTAGTACACAGTATGTACCTCTTCTGTGATAGATCACTCTGTGTGTAATTTGAAACATCAGTGCAAAATGGTGTATTTAGTTGTGATTATTGTCAAAGCTGACAACAAAAGATGCTGTTTCCTGCTGATTTTAAGATAACTGAAGAACGTTTTTTAAAAAGTGGGACAACAAATTATGTTTTTCTTTTGACTGTTTTTTCTACAGTGCTATTCTGAAAATATAATAGATGTTTGTTTATATCCCGCAGTTGTCCAGATATGATGATTGCCAGCCACTGCTCAAAGTTTCACGCCTTCTCATTCAATTTAATTCAATTCAAAGGGGCTTTATTGTCATCGGAAACAGACGTTTACATTGCCAAAGCAAGTGTGAAATAAAAACATGTGCATAATTTCTTGTGTGTACACTGAGATAGGTGTTTGTGTGTGTACGCACAGTGTTTGTATGGCCCTTAGCGATGAGAAGGTCCCCTTGGCGATGGTCTGGAGCTTGTTGTCATAGAGTGAGAGCAGATTGAGGTTGTGGAGGTCCTGAAACGCGTCCACACGCAGACACGCTATCTTATTAGCATTCAGCAGCCTGAAAGAGAGAAGCGACAGAGTAAAGAGAGAGAGAGAAAGAGATGGGGGATGAGGACTTATCCTGTTATCATTCTTCGATGAGTGTTTCAAATGTTACAGGTCAGTGATGATGGCTTTCAATCACAATGTCTCCACTCTGATGACAATGTTTTAGGTAAGCACTTTTCAGCAGAATATCAATAAGATGTGGATGTGAGCTCTTAATTGCAACTACAACTGTGTGTGTGTGTGTGTGTGTGTCTACTCACAATAGCTGCAGAGAAAACAGTCCCTCCAACAGTCCTTTGGAAATCTCTGTGATCTTGTTCCCATATAGTACCCTGTGGAGCACAAACACAGTTGTGAATAAGACCACACATATTACCCAGTAATATTATTTATATTAACACTCTGCATGTACTGTAAAGAGAGACAAATTATCTCTATTCTCACTACCTTCTGTTATCAAACATAAAATTCCTATTTCATTAGTGTTCAAAAAATGCAGAGCCCATCGTGACAGTGTGTCAGTTAATGCTGCGTTCAAGTGAAATTGTAACAGACCTTAATTACAAGCAGCCTGTGGGAAAGATTGTTGTAATTCTGGGTCCCAGGTATGGGGAATGTCTGACTGCTACAATATCTCCAAATCTGTGGCAAAATGGCTGCAAATCCTCCATCACCAGTAAAATCTGATATTAACGCTAATAGAAATGATTGTTCTAAATATGAATATGCTCCAAATATGTAAGACAATAAAAATAACAAATGTAGGCTGTTTATCTGGTGTGACTAAAAGCCTAATTATGGGTGTAACCATCTTGTAAAAAGGCTTTAACGCTCCTAAGTTAGAGTAACGGGGTGGTTTTTACGGTTCTTTTAATTCTGCCGACCTTACGTGAATGCAGCATAAAACTAACGGGGTGGGACTTTGGCTCTTTACTGAAGTTAAAACAGAAACACCCAGAGAAAAACATTAAGGAAACGATAAGAGCTTAATAAAACATCATACCACTCTCTTTTCTATTTTTCTTTTTTGGCTTCCAAGTTAAAACACCAATAATACGCGACTAATAAAAACACTGACTTTGTGTCAACACCTGGCTTTATGTCAACACTAAAGACTTGAATTTTACTTTTCATCTAAATGTCACAATAAAAAAAAAACACCCTCCATAAATCTGGCTGCGGCTACAGTGCGAGTAATGTGCACTGTTATCAGAGAAAAGCTTTTTATAAATACATCAGATTACATACACAAACAGGTCAAGGCTGAGACTGCCACCGCCTTGACCAACAAATACCTTAGACGCACACACACACACACACACACACACACACAGTTATCAGTCATCTTTACGCTCCACGCTGAGTTGAGCTGTGTATGTAGGCAGTCTAAAGACATGTGTTTTAGATTGGCTTTTATTTCATTGTGCTGAGTGGCTGTCCCTGAGAGACCTGAGGTTGGGAAACACACGATGCAAGGAGTGGACGCTTCATTTGTGTCTCACACACACGTTAGCACGTATTGTTTCGCGCACCCACACACGCACACACACACACACGCATAAAGATATACAGACACACGCACAGACAGAATCGATGGCTCATTTACATCCTCTCCAACCAAACCCTGACACACAATGAACACACAGTGCAGCTTAATGTGAAAGCCATACTGTATGTGGTGTGTCAGCATGAATGTGTGTGTCCCATTCTCTCTGTGGTGAATGTGTAATGAGGTGGCAGAAGCCTCCATTCAGCAATTCAGCATTTATGAATTATTGACTTTGGAGAGACGAGACCTTAATATAACTCCTTCATGAAATAACTCTGCATCCCTCACTCCCTCTACTGCTCTTCCTTCCCAAAGCTTCACACGCAAAGCAGATGGTCCGACCTGAGATTCGGGCCGAAGAGGAAGCCGGCAGCACAAACGTTCTTGTCAAAAGTGCATTTAAAATGTCTTATGAAAATAAAATGGTATTCTTGTTTTGTATTGGATTGCTTTGGTGTTTGACACATGGGCACATTTCTTTTTAAATTCTAAACTCTGATATCATGGTTTTTAGCATCCAGGACTGTTATACTGGCTCCCACACAGTGGATCTGTGGGTCCTCGATGGGGCTTTTTCTAATGTAACCTACCTGTAACCCCACATAATAATGTAGTTAACTCTTAATATGTTAATAGCAGTTACATTTGCTAAGCTATGGTTGGACAATTGTTTGGTGGACGTTTTTAAGCGAACCGTCAGTTATTACCCAAATAACATTGCACTGTAAACATCCATCATAATATACAGACCGACTTCTTGGTTCAACTTGCACCTACCATGCATAGCAGTAGTTTTCCTGTGCATAATTTCAGACATGCTCACATTGTCACGTTTGTTCGATGTTATTGTGTTCCCAGATCTCAGAAATTAACTTGGAGAGCGCGATGTTAACATAACAGATAGAAGTGATTTAAGGTTGGATAAACAGATTTTGGAACAGTAAGATCCTGAGATTCAAAGGGCTATATCACAGTGTTTTGGGTATACTGCACCATAAATACAAACATATCACACAGTACTCACAGAGAGTTGAGGGAGCGCAGACCTTGGAAGGCGTCCGAGGCTAACTCTGATATCTGGTTGTTACTCAAGTCTCTGTGAAGAACAGTGCCAAAGAAAAAGAGACAGAGTGGCAAAGAACCAGAGACAGAGTCAGTGAGGGGGAGAGAAACATGAAAAGTGAAACATGGAGGGTCAACACAAGCAACAAACAGGACAGAAACAGAAGTTTTGGCTGACAGGGTTCACAGTACAAGTATCTCCTCATCTACTCACATCCTGCGCAGCTTCTTATAAGGAGAAAAGGCCCCAGCTGGGATCACCTTGATGGCGTTCTGCTCCAGTCGTCTGGAACCAAACATACACACAGACCATTGAGGAGCGACATTAACATTCCCCTATCTCAGAGCTATCTCTGCTGTATCGCTGACTGCTGCTCAGTCCCTGGGGCTCTGGCTAAGGGGAACATTTTCAGATAAGGCGCTTTGATGACTGTTGCCAAAGTCACATTTCACTGATCGGTTGCCCTCTTTAACATGTGTACAGTCAAGACGGACACACAAATACACAAGCACACACACACTCTTAACTATCTAGGCAGTGTTCCATTAAGTGCCAGTCTGACTCTGCGTCAGTCAGGCCCAAACAAATCAAGCCGGGTCAGGAGAAACAAAGAGAGAGGGAGGGGGGGAAACAAAAGAGAAAACAGACCCAAACAACCGTTTTCTAAACATTTCACATGTTCAGTCACCGTGACAAGAAAGGTTGACTGGAACGCGATTTGCAAACCAACCGTTCGATTGTGAAACATTTCCCTAAAATGAGTTTGTTTTTCGTTTGCTGTTCTCTTTCTTCATTACTAACATGGTTTAATGGATTCTAGAGGAGCATTATGCTGTATTGTATTCTGTTTTTATGTAATTGAGGGCAAGTCCAAGTCAAGTTAAAATCTTCAAGATAGGTCCAAGTCAATTTAAAATCAATCAAGACAAGTCTAAGTCAAATCTCAAGTCTTGTCAAAGCATATCTCAAGTCAGGTCACTTCAGAGTCAGGTCTCATGTTAGTCCCTCCTTTAGATAGAGATATGATCTGTCTTGTCCTTCAGATTAATCTTTCAATTCTCCCTCCCTCATCCCTTCATTATTTTGTTAAGCAGGGAAGAGCTGCATGACCAGGCTTTCTCATTTCACAGATGTGTGGTTTTATTCCACTGCACAGAGAGAAAGAGAAGTAGTGAAACAGAAAGGTGGAAAGAGACAAAGACGGAAAATGGAGAGAAGCACTGTGAAAGAGCAAAAGAAATATCACTGCACCGAGCGTGGATGCAGGAGTTTGTGTGCATGTATATGCATGCAGAGTAAAGCAGGTGTGTATGTGTGTGTGTGTGTGTGTGTACTTGTATATGTGTGCCTTACATCTCAGTAATGGTTTCAGGCAGGTTGGTGGGTATTTCTGTCAGTCCCTTCCCTCTGCAGTCCACGATGTTGTTACTGCAGGTGCAGGACTCTGGGCACTGTAACACACTGCAGGAGGAAGATGATGACGACTGGTGACCTACACAGAGACAGAGGGCCAATATTATCCATGGGTAATAGCTATGCTTGGTGTAAAATCCCAAAGGCGAAGGATATTGAAGCTGACAGAATTCAGTGAAGAAAATCAAAGAAATCAAAGTGTGAAGCAGCAGCCAGGTAACAAAGTGTGCAGGTGAGAGAGAGATACTGCCCCTTAATGCGATAGTGACCTTGTCTATCTATAGTATTATTTTTAATCTTGTGCTCCTTCATAAAAAGTGCAGAAATACATACAAAAAAAAAACATATTTCAGTAAGTGCAGTGCGTGTGATTGAAGCCAAGCCATGCAATGGAAGATGAATACTTGCCTTCGTCCCCATCTTGAAAAGCATGAGCAAAAGGCAGTAAGAAAACGAGACAAAGCAAAAGGTGGGTTTGCCACTGTAAAACAGCAAGCAGATGTAAGTCACGAAATAGACAACAAAGCAAATGTGTCAAGTCAACCTACCTGTGCAGACAAACTCCTTCTTCTGCACCTCAGCCACGTTGTGCCCCCTCAAATGTGGCGGGGCCATG
>NW_027261282.1:20000-30486 GCF_043641665.1 Enoplosus armatus | reverse complement strand
GAAACCTTCAAGACTTCCGGTCACTTCAGACACATTATCAGCATCCATGTTAAAGGACATTATGACGAGTTGGTGTTTGTTATTGTGGTCATGTGGCGCCTAAAATGTCGGTTCTGGCGCCAACATGGACAATCAGCTGATGGAGGATTATATGACACATTCATGTCGCTGGATTCTGGCATATTTCTTCTTCTTTCTTTTCCATCGACTGCATCCAAAGTTAGAACGTTACAGACTTGTTATGAAGCGAAGTGTCGATCAGAGCAGTTCAGGTCAAACAGCCTTCACATTCTGCACTTTCTTATCTTTGAACACGAGCAGCGGTGGATGTGTTCTTCTGATCTTTGTATGTTTCTTGTATATTTGAGCTCTCAAGTGGTTTGTGGCTGACAGTCTTGTGTTTTGTGTTTTGCAGCCCAAAGCCGTGAAGAAGAGCAGCCGTGAAGAGGAGCCGCTGCTGAAGGAGAACCCTCGTCGTTTTGTCATCTTCCCCATCCAGTACCACGACATCTGGCAGATGTACAAGAAGGCCGAGGCCTCTTTCTGGACCGCAGAGGAGGTACGCGTGGACCCGTGTAGTCAGATCTTTAGTTCCCATCATCAGTCAGTGGCTCTGAGACTCAGCGTCCCTCTGTGGTCCCAGACCCGTGTCCTACTCTAGAAACACTGCAGAGTGAATGTGAATCTCTTTTATTGGTGTAAAAGTGTTCAAGTCTAAAATATATTTGATGACTTTAACGTGATCAGGTGTGCAGGCGGAGCCAGCAGCTGCTGGAGGATGTTGACGGCTTGTGTTTGTTCAGGTGGATCTGTCCAAGGACCTGCAGCACTGGGAGTCCCTGAAGGACGAGGAGAGGTACTTCATCTCTCACGTGTTGGCTTTCTTCGCCGCCAGCGACGGCATCGTCAACGAGAATCTGGTGAGGACCCTGAAACATCAGCTCTCAGATCAATGACTGATTATTGAGTTATTCTGGTGGTTTCGTCCTGAAGGGGGACAAGAAGCACCAATGTGACGACAGTTAGTACTGTTAAACCGTCGCAGGCTGAAAGTAAAAGACAAAGTTCCAACATGTAAAGATAAGCAGCTGAACTGGGGTCAGATCTCATGTTGTCCTCTGCTGACTGGCTGTTTGCTGCTGTTCAACTGAATATTTTAGTTAATATAAAATCCTAAAGCACAAGGTGACGTCCTCCTAATGAATATTTTTTTCGTCCCAAACCCCCAAATATTGACTTTACTGTCATGCGAGATCAAGAAAAGCAGCAAATTCTCAACAAATATGTAGCTTTTTTTTTTTACTTGAAACACGACTCAAACGTGAATTGATTATCAGTCATTTTCTCCTGATTAATTCATTGTTGCGGCTCTAAATGAGTTGATGCTCTGGTTGTAAACGTGGACCTGTTGTCTCCCCTCGTCCTCCTCGTGACTACCAGGTGGAGCGCTTCACACAGGAAGTGCAGGTGACGGAGGCGAGGTGTTTCTATGGTTTCCAGATCGCCATGGAGAACATCCACTCAGAGATGTACAGCCTCCTCATCAACACCTACATCAAGGAGCCCACAGAGAGGTGAGACCACTCTGTTACTGGTGTGCTGGTCTGCACTGGACTCTGCCGGTCTGTGCTGGTGTCTGACCGTGTGTTCAACGACCCACAGGGAATACCTCTTCAACGCCATCGAGACTTTGCCGTGTGTGAAGAAGAAGGCCGACTGGGCGATCAACTGGATCGGCAACAAGAACGCCAACTACGGTAAAGCTGCTCCCTGTGGCTCCGAGACGGCCGCGTTCCTGGTTGATCAGGTTTGATGTTGATCTTCTATCTGTTATTGATCGTGACTCTGGTTCCTCCAGGAGAGCGCGTGGTGGCCTTCGCCTCCGTGGAGGGAATCTTCTTCTCCGGTTCCTTCGCTGCCATCTTCTGGCTGAAGAAGAGGGGCCTGATGCCCGGCCTGACCTTCTCCAACGAGCTCATCAGCAGAGACGAGGTGACGCACCGGCCGTCAATGATTATATATCGGCAGTGAGATCAATATTAAGCTTCCTGTTGCTGGTTCAGGGTCTGCACTGTGACCCAGTGTCTGTGGAGTAACTGTGTGTGTTGCTGGTTCAGGGTCTGCACTGTGACTTCGCCTGTCTGATGTTCAAACACCTGGTCAACAAGCCGTCTATAGAAACCGTCACCAACATCATCAAGAACGCCGTGGAGATCGAGCAGGTCGGTCAAACGGACCAATGTGGAGATCCTGAACTTGTTCTGGTTTCTCTCCTTCAGTCGGTTGATGGTTACACTGGTTTTAATGGTGTGTTGTTGTTGTTGTTCTGTTCAGGAGTTCCTGACGGAGGCTCTGCCGGTGAAGCTGATCGGGATGAACTGCGAGCTGATGAAGCAGTACATCGAGTTTGTAGCCGACAGACTGATGATGGAGCTCGGCTTCACAAAGGTAACCACAGCTCCCAGTAACGGCTGCTGAAACCAGTTGAAGGTGTCTGCTGGTGGAGAGAACATTTACATTTCACTTTACTACATTTCAACCTTATTTGGACATTTTATTTTGAAAGGAAACGTGAATTAAAATCTTCCACTTGACGTCGTTTATAAAGCGGTCTTTGTGCTGACGTCGGGTCAGTTACGGTGGACATGTTAAATGTAGGTTGTAGTGGAACATAAATCTCCACTTGGGAAACACTTAGAAAGTTTTTAAAGAAGTAGTCAGAACAGCTGGCTCCTGATCCTGGTCTGGATCAGGTCTGTGATGATGAGAGGCGCAGGGGTACGGACCTCAGCCAATGATGGGGGCTGAGTGCTGCAGCGACGCTCTGATTGGAGGACGAGTGGTTCACTGACAGACGAGCAGCAGCACGAGACAGACGCCTGTCTGAACAGACCGTCGCCTGATACTGCATTTCACAAGTTAAATGTTCCTTTTTCTAAACTGACCTCCGATCTGTCGGCCGTCTCTGCAGATCTACCGGGTGGAGAACCCCTTCGACTTCATGGAGAACATCTCTCTGGAGGGAAAGACCAACTTCTTTGAGAAGCGTGTGGGCGAGTACCAGAGGATGGGCGTGATGTCCGGCTCCACAGACAACACCTTCAGGCTGGACGCAGACTTCTGAGGACCGAGGTGGACCGACCCACGCTCGGTCACATCTCAGACGCCTTTGACTCCCGCAGCTGATATCAAGTTAGAGCCGTTTTTAACCGATGAGGCAGAAAGTCGGCGGGTGGAAACGCTCGGCTGTAGAGACGGATGGACTTGATTTTATGTTTCACAGCCAATCAGAGTACGGACTGTAAGTGCACCACTGCCCGGGGACCTGTCCACAAACCAGGACTATTATCTGGAGAACTGCGGAGTGTTCAGCTCGGTTTGGATCAGACCCTGGTTTCATGTTTTGTCTGTTTTCTTCTAACTTTATAGTTTTGGTTTTATAAAATCTACTACATTATGTTTTTATATCTGCCTAATGTGGTGTTTTAGGTTACTTTGTGTGTAATTTGTACAGTTTTGTTTTGTAATAAAGTCAATTATATGTAAACGCTCATTCCTACACATCTACTTTGATTAGTGTAAACGCAGCTGGGAAGGTTAAGTTTGGTTTTATTCATCTTAAGAACAAGCTTATTCTTTCTTTAGGAAGGTATTGGTTTTAGTTCAACACATAAACTACCATAAAGCCACGACGTATTTCATGTTTCTTTCTTTACAGATGAAGAAATTGAGGAAAATGTTGTCCTTATGCTAAGCTAAGTGGTATCAAGCTGAACAAAAACCCTCACAGACAATAATTTAGTTAGTGGGAACATGAGTGGATACATGTACAGAATCATTACTATAAAGCCAGTTATATATGAAGGTAAACGACTATTTCTCCCACAACTGGTCTTTCAATATTTTAATAACTTGGCATTGGAGGATTGGTAATAATGACATTAACTTTTTTGAAAAGCATAATTATTGCAGAGTTAAAAAGCTCCAAAAACTGGAATATTCTTCTGGAGAAATAGAGCAGTTTTTATTCAATTGAACTCCGTATTTAACTGATGCCCTGACATAGTGGGTGTGATCCGGGTTAATGGGTCATTATTGGACTCATGAGACTGGAATCAGCGTCTTTTACCAAACCTCTGCAGACCACTAGGAGCGGACAGCTACGTATCTCACCGCGCCACATTCCGTATGTAATATTACATATTAAAAGTGTAAAAACTGGAAGTGAACTAATGTTTGCAACAGGTGATTTCAACTGCACCTTTGGACGGTTCAAAGGAAACCTTTGTAATGCTGAGTACTAACAGTGTGTCTCTTTCTGAAGCCGGTCTGTCTCATCCTTGTAACCGTCAACCTTGCTGACGTTGAATAAGGAAGTAAACAATACATTACGCCAGCTTCAGGTCGCAGCCGTTTTGCTCCAAAATGTCTATTTCAAACCCGAGACAGACGTTTCGTAACCCGGTAAGATGTTTTCTGTGTTTATCTTACGTAGTTTCTGTTTTTATTCACTTTCTTTGTCGTCATTAACGTTATATTGACTACTTATCGAAGGGTTGTCAGTGAGCAGGCTAGCTAAGCGCTCAGTTTGCATTAGTTTTAGCTGCGCAAAGAAATGTATCATGTGAAATTGTCTTGTATAACATGTTAAACAGTTTTCTCAATTTTGGTAGTATTCCTGGGGAAATCGGCATATATCACATTAACCAAATAACTTTATTTCGGTTAAATTTAACGCTGAAAGCTTTGGTCCGCCCAGTAGCTAACGTTACACTGAGTCTGGTGTACGAATATTTTAGGTGGACTCTTAATTATAGTTCGTTTTGCACTTGTGACTAATTTGTGTTTCGTGGAGGCCGAATTAAAAAGTTTGTCTACCAACTTAGGTTAAGTAATATTGGTGGTTAGCGTTTGAAGATTCGCGAGGAAATATTTTAACATTCATAATTTCTAATGGAGTTTGGCGTCAATACAAGACAACATGTTCGATAGACTGCTTTCTGTTGTAGCACGGTCAGTTTTTTTCCTGCCATTGAAATGCGAAGACCTGTGTATGAACTACGACGTTAACATAAAATTGTAACGTAAAAAATAAGGAACAAACTCTTCACAAATGATAAAAAGTCCTTTAAGTAAAAGTACTGCCCTCAGACATTTCAAGAGTTAGCTAAATGAGTGAGTATCAAAAATACAGATGGTCATGGTGAAGAATGGTGTTGAGTCAAAATTATACTGAATTTTTCTCACGTTTTATTGTGGAAATAAACTTATAGAATAATGCCTCCAAATTTGGCACATTTCTTTTCAGTTTACTGTTGATGTTTTGATAGAAATAAAAATGAATTTCCCTGTCATCAAACTCCTGTATTTCTCCTGAATCTTGTGGTTCTTGACAGATGTTTTCAGCTGTCTCCTGAATATTATTGACTTCTCCCCCACAGAGGATTCCTTTCGCTGGGACGATCCTGGGTGGTTTGTTGCCGGGGGAGATGGTACTCTTTCAGGGCTCAGTGCCTTCCAATGCTGACAGGTGAGGACACGCAACACAAAATCATAAAGTATAAAACCTGGTTTTACACCTGCTTGATCCAGCTGTGTTTACAACATCATTACAAACCGACGGTGACATCACTACATTTTATTTTAAAGATGTCCAATCCAAACATGTCAGCCTTAACTTTGGAGAAATATATCAAGACATCAAGAATATTGAGTTTTTCTACTTTTTAAACTTCAACTTACCCGGGTTAAGTCGTCCCTCTGTGTTGTCTTCCAGGTTCCAGATAGATTTCATGTGTGGCAGCAGCGTGAAGCCGAGAGCCGACGTGGCGTTTCATTTCAACCCGAGATTCCAGAGGTCACCTTGTATCGTCTGCAACTCTCTGCAGGGGGAGCGCTGGGGCCGAGAGGAGATCCTGTACCAGATGCCCTTCGCTGCCGGGGCCACGTTCGAGCTCATCGTCCTCGTCCTGAAAGACAAGTTTAAGGTGAGAGACAAGTTTTTGCAGTGTAGCTGTGTCTCCTCCTCACATGGTTTAATTTCAATACCTGTTCAAATGATCCAATATTTCTCTAAAAATCAAAGATTAGAAAATGTCCTGAAGGTGAAAACACATTTGTGTATCAGAACTTTTTTCTTCTTTCCTTTCCATTTATCATCTCACGCACCCCTTTATCTGGTGACCCTTTGGAGGGGCCGACCCCTAGGTTGGGAACCTAAAGTAGTTAAATAAATATATATATAAAGTAGTTAAACTAGCTAACTGTATATAAAGTAGTTCAAACTAGCTAACTGTATTTAAAGTAGTTAAACTAGCTAATTGTATATGAAGCAGTTAAACTAGCTAACTGTATATAAAGTAGTTAAACTAGCTTATTGTATATGAAGTAGTTAAACTAGCTAACTGTATATGAAGTAGTTAAACTAGCTAACTGTATATAAGGTAGTTAAACTAGCTAACTGTATATGAAGCAGTTAAACTAGCTAACTGTATATAAAGTAGTCAGAACTAGCTAACTGTATATAAAGTAGTTAAACTAGCTAACTGTATATGAAGCAGTTAAACTAGCTAACTGTATATAAAGTAGTTAAACTAGCTAACTATATATAGGTAGTTAAACTAGCTAACTGTATATAAAGTAGTCAGAACTAGCTAACTGTATATAAAGTAGTTAAACTAGCTAACTGTATATGAAGCAGTTAAACTAGCTAACTGTATATAAAGTAGTTAAACTAGCTAACTGTATATGAAGCAGTTAAACTAGCTAACTGTATATAAAGTAGTTAAACTAGCTCCACCTTGAGCAGCTCCAACAGTAAATGCTGCTCTAACATTGATGCATCAGTATTAACAATCTATTAATGTCAGATAGAATCAGATATCAGTCACTGGAGACATTTTTCTGCACAACCAGTACCTTTATTACATGAAGCTGATAATACTTATGTACTTTTATTTAAGCAAGGGCTTGTATTTGTAATGGAGTATTTTTACATTGTTGTACTGCTACTTTTACCTAAGCAACAGATCTGAGTACCTTTTTCACCACGGCTCCAGGTGGCGGTGAACGGAGGTCATGTGTTGGAGTATAAACAGAGACTGGATCTGGAGCGGGTCGACACTCTGTACATATCTGGAAAGGTCAAAGTTGAAGCTGTCGGCGTCCTCCCGAGCTCTGTGAGTCGCTCTCTACAGAGCATGTTTCAACAATCTTTGTCGAAAGGTTTGTGGGTTTTTTCTTCATGTGATAAAACTTGTGATGAAGTTGAATGAGGTGTTTTGTTGTTTTCAGAGTTCACTTTCTCCTGCAGCCAGCCTGACCAGCCTGCTCTCAGAGATGAATGTAAGAACAAACGTTCATTTTCTGCCATCAGAGTTGAAACAATTAGTCAGTCAATATACAGAAAAGTGATCAATGAAAAGGCACCAAACGTGTGGAGGTCACTGCTTCTAAAATGTGAAGATTTGTTTACTTTCCTTCATTTCAAATGATTCATAAATCAAAATCTTTCTTGACTTGAACAGAAATCACGTCGGGTTCTGGAGATGTGATGTTTACACATAGAAAGAATTAAAACAAGAATGTTATATTTGCAAATAATGTCCTCAAACAGAAGCATGTAACATGTAAACAACACCGGACCTAAAATCACACCACAAGTGAGCCGTGCAGTAGAGGATGAAGCGTTTCTATATTAGAATAAAAATGTGAAGTCTGGTGTTTTTAAATTATTATTTTTACTGCAGCTGTCAAACTTGTTATTGTGTGTGTTTTTGTATTTATATGAATTTTAATTATTTTTTGTTTGTTCATCCTCCAGCAAATAATCTCCTCTTCAGGCGACTTGGTGAGTTTTACTGTTGCATGATGAATTTGATGAGCATACTCAAACTGTAGAGACACGTTTTTAAAATAAATCACAAACTTCACATTTTCCCCATCATGCGTTTCGTCCTGTTTATGGATTTATTAATAATTTTAACCAAATATGTTGTACCAAACAACTCGTAGGGATATATCCTTATATCCTAGTATTTGCTGTAGCACCACTTCTCAAAACATAGTTATTATGATAGAGAACTCTGAATTTGCTTTGAAAATGTAGCTTTCCTTCCTTTCTCCTTATTATGATGATTATTATTATTATTATTATTATTCCTCCTTCCTTCTTCATCATAAGTATTTTATATGTGGTTCATTTAATAGCAGACACCTGGTTACACAAACAGTACAATGTGACCTCTGACCTTTAAGTACTGATAGTGAAGCAGAAGAGAATTTAGTTACAAAAATACTCATGTTTTCTGTTTTGGGGATTTTCATGTTTTTAGGAAGGAAAGAAAATATTGTCTTTCTTCCTTCTGTCTTCACCTCTTCAGTTATTATTCTTCCTTCCTTCCTTGTTTCCTTCTTCAGCTGATCTGAGACCTGGTTCAGGTGTTGAGTGTCTCTGGTCTGTGTGTGATTCCTACAGAGCGTTCCCTTCAGAGGTGAGCTGGTTAAAGGACTGAGTGTCGGACGCAGCATCACTGTGAAAGGAGAAACCAATCAGAACGCACAGAGGTAAATGACACCTCAACACGCCTGCGTGTGTTTTACTGTTTCAATATCGGCAGTAAATTATTTATCAGAAGTGACAAAACTGCAGAAAGAAAAATCCTTTTAGTGGACAAAAAAAATCAAATCAAAGTGTTTGTTATAGGACGTCAGAATGAATATTTAGTATTTCTGTGTTTCAGTTTCGGTGTGAACCTGCGAGTGTCCGGCAGCAGTGACATCGCTCTTCATCTGAACCCTCGTCTGAAGAAAGGGGTCTTCGTCAGGAACTCCTTCCTTTCTGAGTGCTGGGGCCCCGAGGAGAAAACCCTGGCCTCCTTCCCCTTCACTGCAGGACAATACTTTGAGGTACCAGACAGTCATCTACACGCTTCAGTGTTTTCACTTGATTTAAAATGTTTAGATATTATACACACACACACACACCATGTTGTAAACTTTGCCTCTGGGCTCCATTTTATTCTCATTGTAAATGATAATTTATGCTATATATATATATATAATTTGTGATCCCACTGAGTTTGTGTGCGTTTCCTCTGCAGATGATCATCCTGTGCGACTCGCAGCAGTTCAAAGTCGCCGTCAACGGGCTCCACCAGCTGGACTACAGACACAGAGTCCAGGACCTGAGCCGCATCACCCAGCTGGAGGTGTTGGGAGACGTCACTCTGCTGGAGGCCAGGATCCTCTGACCTTTGACCTTAATCTGGGTGTACATATTTGTAAAACATCCTTTACAATCACCAAGAGCAGTGTCAGCCGTTAACGGAGCCGAAGGTCGACCCAACTAGTGTGTTTGATATTTTTGAATGTGTCATGAAGGATTTTGATCATTAACACGTCTTTAAATGTTCAAGTTCGAGTTCAGAATGTGAGGTTTTAATCACACGAATGTCTCAGATGTGAAATGAAGTGTGATCTTTATTAAAATGTCTTAAATGCATGAAGCGTCTGAACCACGTTACCATCCAGAAACAAATCAGAGTATTAACTCAAATACTGCTTGTGCTTCTTTAATATTTGTTCTTGTTAATGCACTTTATGAAGCCTTTAATTATCAGAATGCATCTCGTGAGTGTTGGGAAGTTCATTTGTAACCAGATAAAATAAACGAACCACTTGAACTTGTTGATCTCCTCAGTGTGTTTCTGTGTCAGTGCTAATACCGTTTGACTTCTTTACTTCAGTGGGGAAAAATACTGTCGATTTTACTGCAGTACTCGTGTCTGACAGCTATGGTTACTAGATACTTTTCAGATCAAAATTTTACATTAAAACAAAGCTTATGAAATACAAAGCACAAATACATGCTTTAATACATACAGACATTCTTACCTACACACATACCTACCTATAATACAATTATATATATATACATACTTTCACACATACTTGCTTTCAAACGGTTATACACATACTTTGATAGATACATACAAACTTTCATATATTCATAGATACATATTTTCATACATGCATGCGTTGATATATACACATAGACATAAATACTTTAATGAATGCACACACACACACACACACACACACACACACACACACACACACACACACACACACACACACACACACACACACACACATACATACCTTCCTGCACATACGCACATACATACATACACATACATACATACACACATACAGTGCATCCGGAAAGTATTCACGGTGCTTCACTTTTTCCACATTTTGTTATGTTACACCCTTATTCCAAAATGGATTAAATTAATTTTTTTCCTCAAAATTCTACACACAACACCCCATAATGACAATGTGAAAAAAGTTTTTTTGAAATTTTTGCAAATTTATTAAAAATAAAAAACTAAGAAATCACATGTACATAAGTATTCACAGCCTTTGCCATGAAGCTCAAAATTGAGCTCAGGTGCATCCTGTTTCCACTGATCATCCTTGAGAT
>NW_027261282.1:0-12500 GCF_043641665.1 Enoplosus armatus | reverse complement strand
TAGCTACTGGGCGGACCAAAGCTTTCAGCGTTAAATTTAACCGAAATAAAGTTATTTGGTTAATGTGATATATGCCGATTTCCCCAGGAATACTACCAAAATTGAGAAAACTGTTTAACATGTTATACAAGACAATTTCACATGATACATTTCTTTGCGCAGCTAAAACTAATGCAAACTGAGCGCTTAGCTAGCCTGCTCACTGACAACCCTTCGATAAGTAGTCAATATAACGTTAATGACGACAAAGAAGGTGAATAAAAACAGAAACTACGTAAGATAAACACAGAAAACATCTTACCGGGTTACGAAACGTCTGTCTCGGGTTTGAAATAGACATTTTGGAGCAAAACGGCTGCGACCTGAAGCTGGCGTAATGTATTGTTTACTTCCTTATTCAACGTCAGCAAGGTTGACGGTTACAAGGATGAGACAGACCGGCTTCAGAAAGAGACACACTGTTAGTACTCAGCATTACAAAGGTTTCCTTTGAACCGTCCAAAGGTGCAGTTAAAATCACCTGTTGCAAACATTAGTTCACTTCCAGTTTTTACACTTTTAATGTGTAATATTACATACGGAGTGTGGCGCGGTGAGATACGTAGCTGTCCGCTCCTAGTGGTCTGCAGAGGTTTGGTAAAAGACGCTGATTCCAGTCTCATGAGTCCAATAATGACCCATTATCCCGGATCACACCCACTATGTCAGGGCATCAGATAAATACGGACTAACTGCTCTATTTCTCCAGAAGAATATTCCAGTTTTTGGAGCTTTTTAACTCTGCAATAATTGTGCTTTTCAAAAAAGTTAATGTCATTATTACCAATCCTCCAATGCCAAGTTATTAAAATATTGAAAGACCAGTTGTGGGAGAAAGTCATTTACCTTCATATATAACTGGCTTTATAGTAATGATTCTGTACATGTATCCACTCATGTTCCCACTAACTAAATTATTGTCTGTGAGGGTTTTTGTTCAGATTGATACCACTTAGCTTAGCATAAGGACAACATTTTCCTCAATTTCTTCATCTGTAAAGAAAGAAACATGAAATACGTCGTGGCTTTATGGTAGTTTATGTCTTGAACTAAAACCAATACCTTCCTAAAGAAAGAATAAGCTTGTTCTTAAGATGAATAAAACCAAACTTAACCTTCCCAGCTGCGTTTACACTAATCAAAGTAGACGTGTAGGAATGAGCGTTTACATATAATTGACTTTATTACAAAACAAAACTGTACAAATTACACACAAAGTAACCTAAAACACCACATTAGGCAGATATAAAAACATAATGTAGTAGATTTTAAAAAACCAAACTATAAAGTTAGAAGAAAACAGACAAAACATGAAACCAGGGTCTGATCCAAACCGAGCTGAACACTCCGCAGTTCTCCAGATAATAGTCCTGGTTTGTGGACAGGTCCCCGGGCAGTGGTGCACTTACAGTCCGTACTCTGATTGGCTGTGAAACATAAAATCAAGTCCATCCGTCTCTTCAGCCGAGCGTTTCCACCCGCCGACTTTCTGCCTCATCGGTTAAAAACGGCTCTAACTTGATATCAGCTGCGGGAGTCAAAGGCGTCTGAGATGTGACCGAGCGTGGGTCGGTCCACCTCGGTCCTCAGAAGTCTGCGTCCAGCCTGAAGGTGTTGTCTGTGGAGCCGGACATCACGCCCATCCTCTGGTACTCGCCCACACGCTTCTCAAAGAAGTTGGTCTTTCCCTCCAGAGAGATGTTCTCCATGAAGTCGAAGGGGTTCTCCACCCGGTAGATCTGCAGAGACGGCCGACAGATCGGAGGTCAGTTTAGAAAAAGGAACATTTAACTTGTGAAATGCAGTATCAGGCGTCGGTCTGTTCAGACAGGCGTCTGTCTCGTGCTGCTGCTCGTCTGTCAGTGAACCACTCGTCCTCCAATCAGAGCGTCGCTGCAGCACTCAGCCCCCATCATTGGCTGAGGTCCGTACCCCTGCGCCTCTCATCATCACAGACCTGATCCAGACCAGGATCAGGAGCCAGCTGTTCTGACTACTTCTTTAAAAACTTTCTAAGTGTTTCCCAAGTGGAGATTTATGTTCCACTACAACCTACATTTAACATGTCCACCGTAACTGACCCGACGTCAGCACAAAGACCGCTTTATAAACGACGTCAAGTGGAAGATTTTAATTCACGTTTCCTTTCAAAATAAAATGTCCAAATAAGGTTGAAATGTAGCAAAGTGAAATGTAAATGTTCTCTCCACCAGCAGACACCTTCAAAATGGTTTCAGCAGCCGTTACTGGGAGCTGTGGTTACCTTTGTGAAGCCGAGCTCCATCATCAGTCTGTCGGCTACAAACTCGATGTACTGCTTCATCAGCTCGCAGTTCATCCCGATCAGCTTCACCGGCAGAGCCTCCGTCAGGAACTCCTGAACAGAACAACAAGAACAACAACACACCATTAAAACCAGTGAAACCATCAACCGACTGAAGGAGAGAAACCAGAACAAGTTCAGGATCTCCACATTGGTCCGTTTGACCGACCTGCTCGATCTCCACGGCGTTCTTGATGATGTTGGTGACGGTTTCTATCGACGGCTTGTTGACCAGGTGTTTGAACATCAGACAGGCGAAGTCACAGTGCAGACCCTGAACCAGCAACACACACAGTTACTCCACAGACACTGGGTCACAGTGCAGACCCTGAACCAGCAACAGGAAGCTTAATATTGATCTCACTGCCGATATATAATCATTGACGGCCGGTGCGTCACCTCGTCTCTGCTGATGAGCTCGTTGGAGAAGGTCAGGCCGGGCATCAGGCCCCTCTTCTTCAGCCAGAAGATGGCAGCGAAGGAACCGGAGAAGAAGATTCCCTCCACGGAGGCGAAGGCCACCACGCGCTCTCCTAAAGGAACCAGAGTCACGATCAATAACAGATAGAAGATCAACATCAAACCTGATCAACCAGGAACGCGGCCGTCTCGGAGCCACAGGGAGCAGCTTTACCGTAGTTGGCGTTCTTGTTGCCGATCCAGTTGATCGCCCAGTCGGCCTTCTTCTTCACACACGGCAAAGTCTCGATGGCGTTGAAGAGGTATTCCCTGTGGGTCGTTGAACACACGGTCAGACACCAGCACAGACCGGCAGAGTCCAGTACAGACCAGCACACCAGTAACAGAGTGGTCTCACCTCTCTGTGGGCTCCTTGATGTAGGTGTTGATGAGGAGGCTGTACATCTCTGAGTGGATGTTCTCCATGGCGATCTGGAAACCATAGAAACACCTCGCCTCCGTCACCTGCACTTCCTGTGTGAAGCGCTCCACCTGGTGGTCACGAGGAGGACGAGGGGAGACAACAGGTCCACGTTTACAACCAGAGCATCAACTCATTTAGAGCCGCAACAATGAATTAATCAGAAGAAAATGACTGATTATCAATTCACGTTTGAGTCGTGTTTCAAGTAAAAAATAAAAAGCTACATATTTGTTGAGAATTTGCTGCTTTTCTTGATCTCGCATGACAGTAAAGTCAATATTTGGGGGTTTGGGACGAAAAAAATATTCATTAGGAGGACGTCACCTTGTGCTTTAGGATTTTATATTAACTAAAATATTCAGTTGAACAGCAGCAAACAGCCAGTCAGCAGAGGACAACATGAGATCTGACCCCAGTTCAGCTGCTTATCTTTACATGTTGGAACTTTGTCTTTTACTTTCAGCCTGCGACGGTTTAACAGTACTAACTGTCGTCACATCGGTGCTTCTTGTCCCCCTTCAGGACGAAACCACCAGAATAACTCAATAATCAGTCATTGATCTGAGAGCTGATGTTTCAGGGTCCTCACCAGATTCTCGTTGACGATGCCGTCGCTGGCGGCGAAGAAAGCCAACACGTGAGAGATGAAGTACCTCTCCTCGTCCTTCAGGGACTCCCAGTGCTGCAGGTCCTTGGACAGATCCACCTGAACAAACACAAGCCGTCAACATCCTCCAGCAGCTGCTGGCTCCGCCTGCACACCTGATCACGTTAAAGTCATCAAATATATTTTAGACTTGAACACTTTTACACCAATAAAAGAGATTCACATTCACTCTGCAGTGTTTCTAGAGTAGGACACGGGTCTGGGACCACAGAGGGACGCTGAGTCTCAGAGCCACTGACTGATGATGGGAACTAAAGATCTGACTACACGGGTCCACGCGTACCTCCTCTGCGGTCCAGAAAGAGGCCTCGGCCTTCTTGTACATCTGCCAGATGTCGTGGTACTGGATGGGGAAGATGACGAAACGACGAGGGTTCTCCTTCAGCAGCGGCTCCTCTTCACGGCTGCTCTTCTTCACGGCTTTGGGCTGCAAAACACAAAACACAAGACTGTCAGCCACAAACCACCTGAGAGCTCAAATATACAAGAAACATACAAAGATCAGAAGAACACATCCACCGCTGCTCGTGTTCAAAGATAAGAAAGTGCAGAATGTGAAGGCTGTTTGACCTGAACTGCTCTGATCGACACTTCGCTTCATAACAAGTCTGTAACGTTCTAACTTTGGATGCAGTCGATGGAAAAGAAAGAAGAAGAAATATGCCAGAATCCAGCGACATGAATGTGTCATATAATCCTCCATCAGCTGATTGTCCATGTTGGCGCCAGAACCGACATTTTAGGCGCCACATGACCACAATAACAAACACCAACTCGTCATAATGTCCTTTAACATGGATGCTGATAATGTGTCTGAAGTGACCGGAAGTCTTGAAGGTTTCAGCAGATTGGGACTCACCGCAGGATCGTCGAAGATTTTGCGCGCGGTTTTAGACGCCAGGATGCGGGTCGTGTTCAGGCTCGGCGGCTGGAAGAGAGAAGACAAGATGTCCTTAGTGACCAAAAAGCACTTTCCGTAATGAATGAATACGCTTTCTTTTCTATCCCACCGGCTGAAATACAGGTGAAATGTGGGTCAGTCAGGCTGTCGGGCTGAACTGCTCAGAAAATGGCCGCCATGATGTTTAACTTACAAACACTGTTATCGTAACATCAAATGGAGATTTTAACGTTTAAACGCGACATGAAACATCAGTGTTACGGTCTTTCTGGTCTCACCGTGTTTTCTTTGTCCAGCGACATGTTGTCCATCTGACTGCTGAGTGACTTTTCATTCTTGACGGAAAGAGGAGAGCGAGCAGAAAGCATGTTGATGTGCTCGAGTTCAGACGGACAGATAAATAAAAGATAAGTTAAGAAATTAAAAGAAGGAGTAAGAAAAGAAGACGAGGATCTAAACTAGCAGCTGGCAGAGACTGAAGCGGCGTCTGTTGTCCGCTCGCCTATTTATTGAAATCTTGGCGCTAGAACGCAGCTGGCCAATAGAAACGCAGCTCGCGGCGGCTCTTTAAACTGACGCCGCGACGGAGCCAATCGGGTGGAGAGCCGCGCTCACGTGCCACCTGAACAGCTGCGGGAAATTCAAAGGGCTTTGTTCGTGCGGAGTTACAAAACTGCCCGAAACCGACGTTACAAAACTACTCAGAATGAGCGTTTACGCAACATTTCAGACTCTGACAAAAGACACGCTTTAGTTTCACATTAAAAGCCGTTAAAGTGTAATCATAAAACAGTGTCAAAAAGTTAAAATGATGTTGAAATCACAAAAACTAAGACCGACTTCCGTTATGAGATGTTAGCTTTAAACGTCCTGTAATCCCTCAAATTGGACTGAAGATGTTTGTGAACTGACAATAACTGTAAACTGTGTGTGTGTGTGTGTGTGTATATATATATATATATATATATATATATATATAAGCTCTCGCTACAGTAGTTGAATGTGTCCGACATCCAGCTGCTTTTATTGCACTTCACATTAAACATGAAGGGTGTTTATGATGTACTTCTGGTTTGTTTCCCGCTGCCGCGCTTTTTGTTACTACAATCTTAAAGCGTTGTCGTCATGACAATTTAGCGCCATTAAACATGTTACACACCACGTATAATCATAAATCTACGTCCGGAAATGTCTTTTTTAAAGATATGAATAGAACTGTCAGTAACGCTTTTAGCCTAAAAACGGCCAACAATGTCAGACAACACGGGAACACATCCCGGTAACCTGACGGTTTGTTAGGCGTCACTTCAACGTTATAATTGACTGTGATTTGAAGGCCGGTCTCTGGTTCCTGATCATCTGAATGTTTTGTACCTTTTATTTGATCGAGTTTCGGCCTCTGAAGGTTAAATAATCGCCTAATTTTTCCCTCTAAACAGGCGAAGCAACTCATCAGCTGTTTCCGGAAGGGAGCGCTCTGATTGGCTGCTTTGGGAGTCAACAACATCGCCTGTGAATGTCGGTCAAAAGTCAGAGTCGCCACCTAGCGGCCGGAAGGGTACTGGACGTTTCAAATACACAGTGAGAACAAGTTTGGACCTTCCCATCGAGATGCTGACTGTAGATAAAAGTACCCAACAGTATATAAAGTACTTCAAATGGGCTCAACCTGAAACATCTACAGCAGTAAAATTACACAGACACATTAATGCAGCAGAAATATTCATCCAGAAACATCAGAGAGAACAGAAACACTGACAGGGACCAGAGTATTAGTGTGATATAAGTACTTCTACGTAAGTAAAGGATCTATGTACTTCTTCCACCACTTGAGCTGGTATTATTGTCTGAGAAGAGTTCTCCAGATATATTTACATATATTTATATACACACACACACACACACACACACATACATTGTTATTGTATATATTTTTTACTTTTATTTTTCACTTAAATATTGTAAATGTGCATGTTTTTAATTTTCTATTTCTTATTTTTTTATATTTTTGTACACACTCTTATTTCTTAATGTATGCTACTTTCTACTCTTGAATGGGAGCACCAGTACTGTATAATTTCCCCCCGGGGATCAATAAAGTATTTCTGATTTCTGATATTTGTTGTAACATTTCTGTTAATTTTTCACTACTTTATAGGAATATTTTCTTAGGTTTTTATAAAGTCTGAAGTGCAAAACAAAGGAGGAGATTTTTAATCCCCTTTGATCTGTAATTTTAGAAAAAATCCTGATGATCTCCTCTCACTGTGTGTTGATTATAAAGTGTTTATATATTGTTTTTGTCTTATATAAATTGTGCTACAGTACCGCCTCCCGCCACATGGCGTCACTGTTACTCTGGTTGCTCGCCTCCACCAGAATCCTGTTTTTATTTATTTAATTTGACTTTTTTATTCATTTTCTCTGGCTTCAGTTGAATGTCGGTCAGTAAGGCAAGTGGGCGGGTACCTCATCAGCCAATGACGCGCTCCTCTGACACAATGTCGTCCTCTCCCATTGGTCACACCCCCTGAGCGCTGGCTCCGGATTGGATGGTCGTTGTTACCGGGTGGTGTGAGGAGAGAGAGAGAGAGGGAGAGTGGTCACAGCTCCGGTTGTATAACACAACACGTAACAGCCCCGCTGTCGTCGAGCAGAAACTTCATATACGGGACAACGTATGTGTTTATATAAAGCGACGCAGCCTAGAAAACCCGAATGACCCGGAGTTTACCCGCCTTTTACAGCCACGTTCATTCCTGTGACCTACATTCACAGACGAACATCCAACAAACACGGAACAATAATGATTTTTCAAAATGGAGCCGACGCTTGGTTGGTTTGTATTTGAAGGTCATAATTTACACTTCGGTTTGAGTCCAGTGAACTGAAATTTAAAGTGTGACACTGATCAGGTCCAATAAAACACCTTAAAGATACTTACGCTATTGTTTACTTCGTCAAAGCTGTTGATTCAACTTTATGGTCATTTATGATTCTTTAAACTGCAATAAAATCAGTGAAGTACTCTGGTCTTTTATTTAAGTAAAAAGTAGTAATATTATTACAAGCAAAAGTCCTGCATACAAAATGTTACTTAACTACAAAAGCATTAGCATTAAAATATACATCAAAAAGTAAAAGTACTTATCATAATTGGATTATAGTTATTGATGCATTAATGTGTTCATCACTGTTTGTTGCAGCCGGTGAAGATGGAGCTCATTTTAATGACTTTATACACTGCTGGGTAGTTTGTGAAGTTTAGTTATCAAATAGTACAGTAGTACAGTAAAAAGTACAATATTTCCCTCTGAAGTAGAAGTACAAAGTAGTAGAAAATGGAAATACTCAAGTAAAATACAAGTAGGCCTACCTCAAAACTGTACTTAAGTACAGTACTTCAGTAAATGTACTTACT
The DNA here is from genome assembly GCF_043641665.1 of Enoplosus armatus. Taxonomy (NCBI): domain Eukaryota; kingdom Metazoa; phylum Chordata; class Actinopteri; order Centrarchiformes; family Enoplosidae; genus Enoplosus; species Enoplosus armatus. The sequence continues at coordinate 4,266 of NW_027261282.1, read as the reverse complement.
TTACCCCACTGTATTGTATGTTTTATATATGCTTATTTGCTTTATTACTGAGGGAGCTGCTTAATGTATGATTAGTTAGCCTAGCTTAGCATAAAGACACTCCACCTATAACCCTTATATTTGTTTGTTACAGATCAAACAAACATAAAACTTGTCAATCAGTGAACTTAAGACGTGTTGGTAGAACCAGAACAAGGCTAGCTGTTTCCTCATTTTTTTCAGTCTTTATGCTAAGCTAAGCTAACCACGTCCTGACTCCAACCTCGTACTTAATACACAGACTGATATCCATTTGAACATCTCTCTCTCTCAGACAGAAAATGTTGAACTCCTCCTTAAACTTTCCCTTTGATCAAAAGAAAATACTAAATTAGCCAGTTAGCCTAGCGATGATGCTAATTTTCCATCTGTTGCTCTTTTACTCAAAAATAAAACAAGATGTCATATGATGAAATGTAGTCTGGTGAGAGAGAACAAAGCACAAACTAACGTTTACTTTCGTGGTACATTTTTATTATAAAAGCCATATTCTTCACCATCGCTTACAGGCTAATGTTCAGAAATGGGATTATTCCGATATAAGCCGTTATTATTAAGAATAACATTTAATAACATGAGGTATTTTCTTACTGGCTACACTAAGGGCCAAATCAAGCTATTAAAAACCACTTTTTCCTCAACAAATGTTTATTAAATAATAATAATGTGTAAAGCAAAGAGTAGGTAGTATCACAGTGAGGAATACTGTCCACTGACATTTTAAAAATATCAATAACTCGTACTGTCAATAAATGCAGATTGGAATACATGTAACATTCATATAGATATCAATATATTTACAATATTTACAGTCTAAGACAAATGAACATAAGTAGGCTAATAATAGAAGCACAATACAGAGGCTTTGGCAAAAAATAAAAAGAGTGCATACATTTTGCTAAACGTGACATTTACACATGAAGTAAACATGATTATACACGGAGAGAGAGTACAAAAACAAGCAAGATTAAAAAAATCCAGTGCAATGTCAGGTTTTTGTTGGTTTCTGTCCGTGGATGAATAGCAGCCTGTCGCCTCCTCCTCCTCCTCCTCCTCCTCCGGTGAGTTTGTGGTTTGTGGGAATAAAATGTCCTGAGCAGGGCGGGAAACTCGCTCTGTTCTCCGCTGGCTGCTCCGGCTTCGTCTACATCACTTCAACTCAGAATATCTTGATTTTAATTAGATTAAACTCAATATTTCAGCTGTTACACAAACACCTTCATCTTAATCATTTTAATTACTGTGGCATGAAAACACATTCTGATTTATTTGTTTCAAAACACAGTTTGAGTCATACAGATAATATGTTGAAAAACAGACTGACTTGAAATATGAAACTTATTAAAACCTGATGTGTCAACCAATAGCTGAACTACTAAAATTTAGTTGGTCCCTGTGATGATGAAACACATCATATAATTGGGGAAACTGGATTACTGTGAACCATGTAAACAATAATGAATCTGGTTTCCACAGTAAACATGTAAACAAACTGAATCAGAGTTGCTTTATGGAAATCAAACATTAAGGGAAGCAGGTGAGTTGAACTTCTGACGAAAAAATATAATTTTTTTTTTTGGATTGCTATGAAATTCAGATATTGATGGTCCCCAGAGGATGAATCCTACTGACTTCAGTGATCCTTTGACTTTCCCTCTAGTGCCACCAGCAGGTAAAAACTTCCACAATTTTAACACAGAGCTTTTTGTAAAAGACTAAGATCAAAAACAGAAGTGTCTGAGAGTCGCGAGATGTGAGTTGTTGCAGGAAGATGACGGTCAGAGTTCTTCCTCTTTAACAAAAAGGTTTTTCTCTGTAGGGAACATGCTAAACACCCGCATGTTCACACCTAATGACATGTAAACATCATCATGCTAACTCGCTGATGTCCTAAAAAGGCCACCCGTACATAAGATAAATGGCGCCACCTTCAGGACAAACTGTGGTAAGGATCTATTTTTTTATCCAGCCAACAGTTTGGTTTTCTGGAGTGTAATGGACCTGTCAGCCTCACGGGGTCGCTGGTGTGTCGGTCTGACGATGAGTCCGACGATGGTTTCATGCCACAGTAACCTCTTTAATATGGCGGCCATCTTAACTAGCATTTGTTACTAAGAGTTGATGTTCTTCATGTAAACGCAGCCGGAGCGCAGTGAGCGTCTTCACTCTGTTCGCCAGCCGAGTGTGATTTGTAGAAAAGATCCTCCTGATGTGGAGCTGATTGAAACAACCAGTCACAGTTTAACCTGTGGATGTCTGGTTGCCCCCCTCCCCCCCCCCCCCGTGGTCCTGAGTTTGCCCTGTGGGCTGACTGAGTCTGTTAGTTGGCTGTGGGGACCAACATGCCAACAGGAAGTGCGGAGCCTCTGTTTTGGCCCTTGGGCAGGGCCACTTTGTTGAGGTCTCGGGTTTCGGCGGGCCACGAGGACGTCCTCTTGGTGGTCATGTGCCGTCGGGCGTGTTTGGTCAAGTGGTCGCTGCGCATGAAGCGCCGGTCGCACACGTTGCAGACAAACTTCTTCTCGCCGGTGTGCGTCCGGCGGTGGCGGGAAAGCTCGTCGGAGCGGGCGAACTTTTTGTCGCAGCCCTCCCAGTGACAGCTGAACGGCTTTTCGCCTGCAGAGAAGACGAGAGGACGGACGTTAGTTTACAAACAAAACATGTTCCAGTTTAGCTAGCATGCAGCATCTCAGAGCTGCTAGCATGGCTGTAGACTCTGACTCTTAAACGTTTTATGTAACTCAGAAGGTAGAAACTCATTCTCAACTCGTAAAGGAATTCTTAATCCTTCACTTTATCTGGGAAAAAAAAATCACCAAATTTGTAAATACATGTTTTTCAGTGGACAGTGACAAATCATTCCTGCGATCCAGACTGGTCTTGGATGGCAGACAGGTGAACTGTAACGTCTCTGCGTCTTACCTGTGTGTGTGCGCAGGTGAGCCTTCAGGTGTGAGCTCTTGAAGTAGGTCTTCTTGCAGCCGGGGAAGTTGCAGACATAATTCCGTCTGCGGGAGAAGTCGGCCTGCGAGGCGCCGCTCGCTCCTGTCGGCATGTAGATGGGGGCCGGGGCCAGGGGGAGGAGCTTGGTGTTGCCCAGGGTCATGACAGTCTGCGGGCCCTGCTGCAACTGGGACACGGGCTGCTGGGGAACCACAAACATCACGGTCCCCTGCGGCACAGCGGAACCCACCAGCAGAGGCTGGGCGAAGCTGGAAGGAGACTGGGGTAGGATGGGCTTGGGCCCCCCATGAGTCTGCACCTGAACCGGGGCCTGGACGAAGGCGGAGATCATCCCCGTCCGGCTGCTCACTGGGAAAACCTGGCATAGGACCGGAGAGGAAGAGGAAGAGGAGGAAGGCAGCGGGGAGGACTGAGGAGGCGACGCTGAGGAGGGAGGAGAAGACGGGCTGTCAGGAAACGAAGGAGATCCGTCTTTCTCCTCTGGAAGAGTCGCTGGAAGTCCGGGCTGAGGCGGCGTGGAGGTTTCTGTCGGCTGGGTGGTGCAGGGAGGTGGAGGAGGAGGAATGCTGAGGCGGTCGGCGGTGTGGCGGATCACGCTGGTGGCCATCGCTCTGCTGGGCGGAGCCACACATGACGACTCCGCCTGAGGTGGAAGTGCTGAGGTCTCTGAGGTGAAGGGGGAGGGTTGTGGGAGGCAGGTGAGGGAGTCACTGAGGAGGGCGGGGCCATGGCGGGGTAAGACCGGCCTGGAGGCGGGGCTCAGAGCGGAGGTGGTGGTGGAGGACTCGGTGAAGCTTGGACTGTGAGGTGGAGTCATGCACTGAGGGAGGAAACAGTGAATTTAATGTTTCATTTATTCTCTGAGGGTCAGAGATATAAACTCAGGATACATCTCATTTATTTAATTCTCTCAGATTATCTCTCACAGTAAAGTAAGAAGTGAGATTCTGTCTCAACCTCTCTTTTATGACGAAGTGGACTCGGCCTGGCCTCCCTGGCAGCCTGATCTGCCTGTTTCTGTGGCCAGGCTGTGTCCACTCAAATAGAGTTTACTTTGATTTACTTTGTGATTGGGTGGTTTTGTTCCAGTATTTGATATCACTTTCTTTTTGTTTTGAGGTGGTTTGGTTGGGCCAGATTGTTTGGTGTCGGCCCTGAAGCCCTGGTGCTCGTGGTCACACTGTAAGAAACATCTGATGGTAAATAAAATAAATGTATTTATGTTTATGTTCAAATTGAATAAATGTGTCTTACCAGTGAGGA
>NW_027261281.1:0-30567 GCF_043641665.1 Enoplosus armatus | reverse complement strand
CAGCTATCTATGAGCCATCATGTGAGGCCTATAAGCATTTGGGCAGGTCCTCTGACACCTACTGGATCGACCCTGACGGCAGCGGACCTCTTGGCCCCTTCAAAGTCAACTGTAACATGACAGGTGTGTGTTGGAGTGCCTGAAATCGATATTCGTGTCTGTGTGGGGGCTTTCGCCTGTGGTACATCGATGTGTATGTGTGAATGCGTGTGTATGTGTGTGTGTGTGTGCACACTTCCCTACTCTGCCTGGCCCCAGTGACCTGTGTGTGAAGAAAACTCTCAAGCCCTCCTCATTCTTAACCTCAGACAGCAGCACTCTTAACCTGCCATACATTGGGTTTCCATGGCAACACGGTCACAGCTACTGACATTTAACTCTGAAGGAGCAGCCACCGCAGACACACACACACACACCACAAACACATATGAAACGGGCCTGTTATGCAAACCTAAGAGTGCTCCAACAGTCTGAGTGACACTTCTGTCACACACAAACGCATACCAACACATGCACCTGCCCAACTCTGAGCACACACATGCACACACACACACATAGAGTGGAATTAGTAGATAGTCTGGAACAGCAGAGCAAAGGCGAGCCTTTTAATGAAATGTCACTGCACTCCGCTGGCTAGCCCCTTAGTCACGCTGAATAGCACACTCACACACACCTCAGAAATGTTAAGAGTTTCTCTTTCACTCACACATCCACATACTTCAGAGACCTGAAATACACACACACATTCCCTAACTGACAGTGTGAATGAACAGGGAGATGTCTGAGTGACTGGCTCTTGCTATAACAGCACAGACGTGTCTATTAAACCCTGGAGTCTCAGAGCTGTAACTTAGATTACACAGAAAGAACTTCACTGCCATGAACCGCCTAAACTGCAGGTTTCTGTGTGTGTGTGTGTGTGTGTCAATATATATTAACATGTAGGTGAATTTACTGTTTGTGTAAATGTGTATCATCTGTCTAAACTTACTTAGTTTACTACATCTAACTGGTTTTATTCTCGTAGTTGAAGAATAATTCTTAACATGCTAACATGTTTTACACGTTTGTGTGTGTGTAGAGGACAAAGTGTGGACAACAGTCATGAACAACCTGCCACCCAAAACTACAGTGACTGGCTCCAGTAGAGAGAAGCGCACCGTCTTACAGGTTAACTACAGTGCCTCTATGGACCAGGTAACACACACAGACACACATACACACACTAGCATGCATTATGTATTTTTATGTATTTGAATTGTAGCCATCAGGCTTCTAGTTTCATGCTAAGAGACTCTACATCTACATCCTCTTGTGACGTCCTTGAATTATAAAATGTGATTTCATATTGGCAGGTAGACTATCAATCAATACAGTTAACATCAGTTTTTTTTTAATGATGATATCCTACACTTGAAGGAAGGTTTAACATGGAGTATGGGCTTTCTCCACTGTCCCCAACAAGACCGGTTTCCAACACTATTGTTCGTTGAATTTTGTGGCCATTTTCTCATACATTTCTGCCAGCTACACTGTGCCAACATTTTTTACTATGTCAGGCTGCCTTCTTGGTTGTTTGCTGATCAAAAAAGAAAGAAAGAAAGAAAGAAAGAAAGAAAGAAAGAAAGAAAGAAAGAAAGAAAGAATCAGTCTATGATAGACTCTCACAAATCACTCACAGTGATGCACAGTAGGACAGTAGTAGAATTCATGAATTCATGTGTGACAACACTGTGAATAAAAGGTGAAGCAGATATAAAACCAAGTACCTTCAATTATTTGCCTCATTTTTAATTTTGATGCTTTTTTTTCAATGTACAAGGGCTTTTTCTCCCAAAACTTTTGGTTTGGTCTCAGTATCCCAGGCCTTGTACTCTGCCTCACCAAAATCCCACCATGTCTGAGCGGCATTAAATGGCATCTTTACTTTTCTGAAGTAATGTGTGGTATTTTAACAATCATCAGCACAGGTGTCAGTATGCCTAATTGCCTGTCACACCTCAGTCTGCACTTCTTGAAGCTTTACAATGAATCATCTTACGTTGTTTTATTCTGCACATTTATGCAAGTTTTCCCATTGCTAACAAAATGCTCTTAGAATGAGACTGAGCAGGAGTTGGCAACCTGACCAGGTCGGATTAAGGTTTTCTATATCTCTAACATAACCTGCACACCTCCACAGCTAGTGACTGCAATGAGAAACAGTGCAGTTCCTCACGCTACAGCCCTCTTCATATTCAGTCTTTATTCTTTCAAATTCACAGTGATAAACTAACGAAACAAGTGTTTCTCCTCATGTCTCCACCACTTATCTGCGGTGGTTTTGCTACATACAACTCAGACTACCTGAATCTGGTCTCTCACACTCAGGAGTCGATAGCTTAATCTTTCTGGTGAGTGGTTATAGATTGCAGTTGTCACTCTCAGTCAAAAGCAAACTGTGTGTGAACTGAACAGGTTTCAACACTCCTATGAGGAGTGACAGCAATGTGTACAAGGCCGCTGTGTTCCACGAGCTGACAGTGTTTGAGTAGCATATCCTTCCTGTAATTATGTTCCCTTCTAATTTGTATGGATCACTTGCTCCATTTCCAGTTTCTCTAAATCACAGGAAGCTAAAGCAACATTACTGTGCACTCTGTTTCATTTTGCAGCTCAATAATTTGTTTTTACATGAAATTGACCTGTCTGGCTGAATAAGATAAAATTAAAATACATATCCGTGCTTGTGTTTCCAGGTGACAGCCATCACCACCAGTGCGGAATACTGTGAGCAGCAAATCGCCTACAGCTGTCGCATGTCCAGACTGCTCAACACTCCAGGTAAAGGCTGAGGATGACATCTTTATTCACCACTGACTCAAACACAAGTACCCAGCAATGAGACAGGCAGGATGTCCTTTTTGTCACATAGTCAGAATTTGATGGGAAATTTATATTAACAACAACACTCTCTCCCCATCTCCTTCTGTCCGGGGGACAGAAGGAGATGGGGGAGACATATTAAACAGGGTCCGTACGGTCATGAAAAGCCTGCAAAAGTCATAGAATTTCCACACCAGGAAAGTTTTGGAGAAAATAAATAAATCCAAAAAGGTTTTGGAAAAATTTAAAGGGGGACTGTGTAGAAAAACATTTCAATCATGGGACGGGCAGCGCTAGCCAGCCATGCTCAAGGATCGAAGCACCAGGCTGCTGCTGTGCGCAAATCAGCTTTCACATTTCGACACTACTTTTCATTCTATACATATATACACAGACATTTCACAGAATATGTGATCATGGAAATTTGAAAAACAACAAACACATATATATTAAAAATAATAACTCTAGTAGAGACCCTGCAGTATCTATGTCAAGGAGCTTTAAAGCTGTTCTGGTGGCTTGTTGTGGCCCAACACCCTATGTTGGTTTATCCTTTAATTTGAAACCCATCTGTATATTTCAACTGTTGCTTTCATCCTGTCTTTACCCAGCACTAAAACTACAGATGTTGAAACAGTCCATTGGGAATGAGTTGTGGCCTGGCTAGGCTCATTCTGAGTAGATTAATTTAGATTACATTAATTTGCATTAGATTTGTTTGGACTCTTTTTGGCTGTAATGTACTTGAGCGAGGCCTGGTAGGGTTTTGTGTCAGTTTGGTTTGGATTAGTAAGGCTGGCTTGCAAAATGTTTGAGTTGTGTAAGGTTTGCCCCGGATTAGATCTGTTTGATTTGTGTTATGGTTGGTTTTAGAGGAGTTTCAACAGTGTTTTCAATCATTTTTTTGCAGTAGAGAGAGAGAGAAGGGCTTGTAGCTATGTTTTACTCTTGTTTTGCTCAGTCTGTGTCAAAGTATTTAGTCTAATATCCTGTTTGAGGAAGACATCTGTGTGTGTGTGTGTGTGTGTCCCCTTCACCATGAGAATAACAAGCTTGCTGTCATTGTCAGAACCGTTTTCTGTCATTTTCCTCTGTTTCCTCTGGCCAACACACACACACAGTACACACATGCATGCATGCACACACAGACCCACTTTACGGATAGCTTCATAAAGACACTCCTGGCAATTAGAGTGAGCGAAAGGAGGTAGAAAGATGGTGAGGGAGAGAGGGATTGTGGGTTTGTTAGATGTATGCCTGGGTGTGTATGTGTGTTTGCGTGTGTTCTTGGTCCTTGATTGACTGAGTAGGAATTAAGCAATAGGTGGTTAGTATTAGTGCAGCAGACCAAAACGTTGCCATTAACCTCCACTGCACTAAGATATGGCACCTACACTCACACACATAGTGTGTGCATGCACACACAAATGCAGGTTATTTTTTACACCCAAGCTTAAAATGCACACACATACAAACACCCCTCCCACAATCACACACACACGCACACAGTCAGTCAGTCCTTCATTAACTAGTTTACTCCTAATTCACTACCTAGCAAGTTAGGGAAATCCAATTACCCGTCTAGAATGACTGAGAAAGTAGTACCGGGAAAAATCATTTTCCCCAAAATATGCTTCATAAATTAGCTGTCAGCTTTCATCAAATTACACTGTCAACAGCATTTTCACTTTGAACCACAGGCACACACACGCATACACATGGCTATACACACAGGCACACATTTGCTACTCTGCCACTTCCCCCGTTTTCCCCATCCAGATCTCATCTATTACACTAGGGCTGGCATTTTCAAGCTAAACGAACCGTTAAATGGGAATTATATTCTGCCACCAGTGACACCCCTAATTTGGAACTTGGGCAGTAATTGTCCTAATTGTCTGACCCCTTCCTCACCTCTTTCACGTATTCTGTCCTTTTATCACCTCTCTTTAACTCAAACACATCCTGCACTCTCACACATGCACACACACACACACACACACACACACACACACAACTGGTGTCTGTCCAATATTCGCTCATTCACAAAATGGGTAGATAAAATAATGGGAGAGCTTGATTCTGATGCATGCAGCAACACACACACAAATACACAACTCAAAGAGATGCACAAACTCATGCAATATTAACGTTTTCTCTCCTCCACCCCCCTCCACCCCTTCTTCCATCTCATCTCTTCCTCTCTCCACTGCTCCCCATCCTCCCCATCCACATTTATCAATTTCCATCCATCTATTCTCTCCTCTTACTCCACACTTACCTCCCCCACTCTCTATTTGTTCTCACTCTCATCCCATTTACCATTCCAAGTCTCCATTTTTGCCATTCTTCACCTTCAATTTCACCTCACACTATTTTCTTCCTTCCTTTTTCAATCTCCTTTATTTCCCACCCCATCTCTCTACCTGTCTTCTCACTCACTCTGTTGAACACTTTTTCCATTAGTGTTAAAATCACAGCTTTTAGAGAAGAATTAGCACCCTTCACTAATGATTTAGCATCATTGCTTTCAGCTTAAATAACCTGTAAACAACCAATGGCACAAGGCTTGCACAAACAAGCTCTTGTGCAGATGCAGACACAGATAAAAACACACATCTATCATTCTCTGACACACACACACTCACAGCCACAGAGCAGTTTGGATGAAGCGTATGCTAAACCTGGATCCACACATAGAAGCATGGAATCGTTCAATATGGACCTAATTTCTACGGATATATGGAATAAATTAGAGCAATGCTGCTGATAAATTTAAGTTATGTTGACCATGACCATATAGGAAATACACAATTGCCCTTTTTTGATCAGTGAAACTACCATTGTCTTGCTCTCAGTAGAGCCAACAACAACCAAAAACATAAACTTAAACATATGTAGCATGTTTCCTTACTGAACACAGCTACTTAAACTCCACTCTCTTTCCACTTTCTCTCACAGTCTCACTCACAGACAGACACTGCCAAATGTATTCACATATGTGCACACACTAACTTTGACTCAGAGCTTTTGTTAACTTTGAAAGCACATGTTGTTTATCTCTTTATTCCTCAGACTTGCCTGAAGCGATTGACAGAATCATTTATAGCGTCAAGGCTAATGAAGAGAGAAATGTTTCCATCAAATAAATTAGCTCATTAATTCAATGAATTGTTCGGCGGTAAAACCCAAGTGTCTAATATGTGCACAGTTTAGTGGCAATGCAGATGGACACACATTTTCTGCTTATATGAAGAAGCTTTGGCTAAATCACTGGCAAACATGTGGCCTTTATGACTGACCTTACAAAGTTATTCCTATTTACTGTTTTGCAGTTGGTGGACAGGAGTCTGCAACATAAGTCTGTTTACCCAAGTTTTATGTAACAAAAAAAGCAATTAAGTCTATAATATCATAATAAAGGAATTACATAAATGCCTCATTCAGTAACTGCAATGAGATACCTTATCAATGATTAAGTTATACATAAATATAACTAGTTGCCAAGGTGTAGCCTTACTGACTCAAACTGTTTTTGTCTAATCTAATTGTGTCATCTAATCATGTAACGGTTAAAACTGTCAATGATGTTGTTCTCAAATGAAAAGTAACACCGGTAGCAAAAGTAAAATGCAGTAAATCTTAATGTTTTGAGATGATAACTCAGAAGTTTACAGAGTGAGGAGAATAAAATGGAGAAAGCTGAAGAGAGGGAGAAATTAAAACTCCTGTTCTCCTGTTATATCAAGCTGTCAACACACTTCAGACACAGGTCAAGCAAAAGGACTGTGCTGTGGCCAACAATACACTTCTGATCTTGATATCAGGGTCTAACAAGCACATGATATGTACAGTAGGACAGGACTTGTTATTTGTCTCAGTTTTAATTAATATGTATCGGTATTTTTTTCATATATTCGATATTGTTAGATACATTAAACAGAACACTACCTGATCCATGTCTCAACAGCATGTTTTGTAAATGGTTTGACTTGGGGATAGTAGTCCTCGTGAAGTCTCGTGTAAAAGAGTCTCACCCATTACAACTGTGAACCGAAAGGGTATGAAAGCCAAAGGAGGAGAGGGAGTGATGGACACAGAGAGGAAAGAAACCAGAAACAAGTGTGGCTAGAGATGAGCGTGGTTCAGGATAATGAGGCTGTGTGTATGCGTGGCGCTGATACAATCCATTCCTTGGGCACTTCTGGTCTCAATTATTGCCTCGCAAGTCACAGCAAGCCAACCACTGTAATATTCCACACACACACACACACACACACTTGCAGGTCTTGCATTATACCCTAATGACTTTATTCTGCAGCTGTGGTTAACCACTTGTTTATTTTTTTTCTCTCGTTTGTGGTTTTTGATGTTCATCATTAACCTTTACAAATGCAGCAGCGGGAAACAATTGCTTTTTTTTCTCTCTCTCTCTTCTCTCTGGCTTTCGCTCTTAAGCCCTGCAAAAATAACAGGTAATGTGAACAGGGCTAGCTGACATCCAGCTGAAGTACAGAAGTCTGTCCCTAATTATATTTTATTGTAAAATATGTCATTCTTAACTAAATTACAATGGCTGCTGCTGAGTCCTCTGCTGTGTGGCCCTGTGTCACACCTTTTACCTTGTTTTTTTGTTTTATATTTGTATTTGTTTTACTGCTGATGAAAAAAAAGAATATGCTTACAAAGGACCTTGTCATTGGCTTTTAACTGTTTGGGATTATGTCATTATTAATTTTAATATCCCTTTTTATTTCATATATTATCCCTTTATATTATCCTATTGTGCCCACACTGCCCAATTGTGCCACATCTTTCATCACCCGACTAATGTTCTGGTTACAGTGTCATTAATTTGAGAAGGCACTCGAGGCAAGAGGCAAGTCAGGGGCCGAGAGAGAACAAGAGCTAATATATCGAAAGACAAGAGAAAGGAGAACTATCATCAGGGTCCTCGGGCGTCTCTCTCGCTCTCCCCATCACCCCAGTGTCCGCCTTTCTTTTTCTCTTCCTTTTCTTACCCCCTGTAGACAAGATGCTAATTAACGTTAAATTATCCTCTCTATCTTTCCCTGCTTTAAATGCACTGATGAGAATCCGCCTCCCTTCAAGGTTGCAGGCAGTTTTTTTTGGTGCCCACCCATTACGGGCAGGGGCAGGGGAGCTGAGGGTGTTCACTCAGTTGATAAGAGGCACTCGAGGCTGACGTGTAAAGTTGGGCTTTATATAGCACTGCAAATTAACGGCTGGAATTAGCCTGAAACCTTTCTACAGCCTTTCAGATTAGTTAGAACAGGAGACACTTGAAGACATCTGTTGTGGTAGTGGTGGTGGTGGTGGTGGTGGTAGAAGGTTTGCTAATGGGAAACAGCAGGCATGTGTGTGTTTTTGTTGTGACAAAGTGGTGTTAAGTGAGAGAGACTGTACAAGAAATAGAGCAACAAAGTGTGATCCGTCACAGAGAAGCCCATATCATTTACATCCCATAATGTGTTCTCTCTGGTAGCTGTTGCCTCGGTAATGCGTCATTGCCCGGGATAATGCTGTCATATGTTGTGTTGACAGAGTCATGTGTCTTATCCCGCACCATGTCTGTCTACCTGAGTGCAACACTTACTGCTCATAGCCACACAGGTGCCGGTGTCATAGGAAAAGAGTATAACACTTTACACTACATTAAGTTGGAGTAATGAGGTGTTTGCAAGGGCAGCATCTCTCTCTCTTTTCTCTTTTATTTCCTCGGTTACACTTTCTCTTCCTTCATATTTCTTTTTCTCTCTTCCTCATTGTGCTTGTCGTTTTCTCTCCCACAGTCTCTTAGTCACACAAACTCAGTGTCTCGCCCCAAGGGAGGTAACTGTGTGTCTGTCTGATGTCTGTCTGTGTGGATGGAGGGTGCGTGTGGTATAACTTTTGTAAAGACAACACCAGCTGCTAGTGAAGCTTTTTTGCTTTTTTTTGTGTGTGTGTATCTGTGTAGTTTGTAGTCTCCATGTCTCTCTCAGTACTCAGTACTTGTGAGTGTGTGTGTGTGTGTGTGTGTGTGTGTGTGTGTGTGCTTATTGGCATTGCCATAGAGTGAGCTGTCCATGCCTGCTGGCCACTGGCTGTAGCGTTACCCCAGCATGTCAAATACTCTCTGCTCGTGGTCTGTCTAGTGTTGGGCAGACTTCACAAATTCTGTTTTAATATAAACAGAGACAAAAAGTAGCCATCATGGAATTTACCTGAGCAGAAAAACTAAGTTTAAATGGCAAAATGTACATCATTGTGTTTGAAACAAGTGAATTAATTAACACATCCCTTATTTCCGTGCTAGCCAGTTCAAGGAACTTTCCTAAAAACCTGTTATATGAGACAAAATGTATCAAGCAAGAATACATTTTAGCCTATTCCTTCTAGTGAAGATTAAAATATAATTGAACTATAATTTCTAAACTGATTTGGAGCGCAGCACTACAAGTGTTTCCACACCTGGGACATGGAGCTGGATGTAGTAGTTGCCTGGTCATACAAGAATCTTACTTACCTAGAAATAATGTGAAATGTTCTAAGAAAGTGTTGTGCTTTCCTTAAAAGGGAATTCACATATTATATTTTTCGCTCGAGAGGAATCTGTCTGATGTAACCGCAGCTGCTGGAAGCTGAAATTAGTGCTCTGTTTCAGGGCACAGCCAAAGATCAAATGGTTTGGGCTGCTCTCGGTCTTGTTTTGCTAGAGGTAAACTGTTCACACTCAAAGGTAAAAGTAGCCTTTTGAAGTTCTCATTTGCTGTATATATATTTGTATGTAATGCAGAAGAATAACAAGCACAAAGCCTACACACCGAAGAAGACATTAGCCTAATGTCTTCTTCGGTGTGTAGGCTCAATGATTTTCACAGTCCAACCTTTTAGGCAAGTAGTGTCAGCTACACATAATTAGAGCTACAAATCAAACACTGTCAATAAAAATGGAGTGCTTTTAAGGAAAAGACAGGCAGTGTGTAGATTTACATATACAGAAAATCAGCATCACAGGACTATATGTTGTGAAAATTCTTAAAGCATCGAAGAAATGTCAAATGCATCCTGAGTCTCATCATTGACATAGCAGGTTTTTAAAAACAGTTGCACACAGCAGAGCTTTTATGGACTGAAAGGAGTTAAAATTAGTAAATTGGTTTAGTAAATGCTACTCCGCTTACCCCTCTGCTATGTGTCCAAATAATTATGCAGTGTGCAATGTTGATAACAGTGTGTGTAGTCCATTGCACAGGTTGACATGCTAGGATTTTCATTCACTGGTTAATAGCATTGTTTAGCTATGTGAAAGCAGTGTGTTGTTGTTCAGAGTGAGAGAACATGATGAATGAGAACTGTGAGTTTGTTTAAACAACCCTTACTCTTCCTAAGTATTCTTTATAATGTAAGTCCTTAATTAACTTTTACTTTTAAATCCATAAAACATGAAAAGACAAGGAACAGAATTAATACTGTAGCCTGATTTAATTTAATATCATCTTACCCTTCAGAGACTAAACTTCAGCTTTAATTTGTAGTTTTTGTGTCATTGGTGTTACAACTATAGTAGTTGGAGCAATATTTCCACAACAGTTGCTCTTAAATTATAGAAGTGACTGAAGGACATTTTACTTTTCTCAGTATTCTCAGTGTTGAATGTATAGGATGTATATAGGAGTTTTAACATACAAATAAGTATGCAAAAAAAATGCTGTTTGTGTGTCATAATTAATAGATATTGTTTTAATATGCTGCACATCACACCTCTGATGACAGACTTTTGTTTCAGAGCAAGTTCAAACAGCCCATATAGACCATTGTTTCCTGCCTTTGCTCTTTTCAGCCAAAATGAGACATCAGTCAATATAAAGAGCCTACAAGGGAGTCCGTTATTCATCCACAAAGGGCAGCACTCAGCACTTAGTACTGTTAACAATTTGCTAATGGTTTTGTTACTGCTATTGTGTGCATTAGAATTCAACATGAGACATTAAACTTGTTAATGGTGTTCTGGGACTGAAGGGAAGACAGGTCAGGTGAGTTATAGGAGGGATGACGGCGTGTTATTCATTTCATATTTTAGTTGCGAGAGTATAAGACGCAGCTATAAAAAGAGAGGAAATTCCCATAAAATAAGTATCTTGCTGTGCACTGCCACCCATTATGTCTCTCATTTCACAGAAACCCACATATTATTGAAAAACACGCAACAATAATACAGAGATTTGAAAAACACTAGCACACAAGCACAAAAAATAATTGTAATCCCACAATGCAACATCCACACGAAGCATGTCTTATCTTTATTTTTTATTATTTCTCTATTTATATTTTTGCTGTTTACTTTCTATAGCCTCTTTCTTTTCTTTTGTCCCTTTTACAGATCTATTTTCTTCTCCATCTTCCATTTATTTTTCTTCTTTATCTCATCTACTCTCTGAAATGCTCAGTGCTGAAGGGTGAGCCCTAGGCAAAACATGTACAAAGGCACCACACACGCACACACAAATACAACACATTTACATATTAATGCAATGAGAGCTTCCTACAAATCTAAGTAACACGTATTATTGCTCTGGCTTCATGTCTTTAAAGAAGAATTGCCAGTCCAGTATAAATTAAACTGATGGTGTGTGTTGATGATGGCGTGTGTATGAGGCTGTGTGTGTGTGTATCACAAGGCACTCTGGCTGATGGACCAAATGTATTGAGCATTTTCATTCCATTCAATGCCGATGCATCTGTGTCTGTGTGTGTGTGTGTGTGTGTGTGTGTGTGTGTGTGTGTACTGGTTATTATCAGTGTGAGCTTATCCCTTGTGGATGTCCGTGCTCCTGATATTACTGGGTGGAGATAGTTGTCAGACAGCAACATTAAACTGAATGCTCCTTAGAGAAAACTCTCTACATGGTTAGCATTCAAGTGGGACAGATTTCTGATGAAAGCATACTGAGTGATGATAAAGTGAACCTGATAGCTTATTGATCTCCTTTGGGAAATTCTTATTTCCATGGCTCCAGGGATTCGGTGCTCAAAGGAATACACCGAGTTTTTGAATGTCAGGTTGTTGGCGCAGTTACCTATTAAGTGAATTAAATATACACAAGGTCATATGTGTCTCTCCGGATCTTTTTCTTATCACACGTGGTTGAGTTACTGCACCCACAGACCTGACCTTTGAGATATGATGAAGCTGTTGGCGATGAAATCTCATTAACTCAATGTGATAATGATGTAGCCAGGTTTGTCTCCTTTCAGGTGAGAAAGTACATATTCATGTCCTTTGCAGAGGAATTAAATTTCCGATCACCCACTATCTTATGCAGAAACAGAGACATTTTTGGGAAGTGTTTAATAAGCTGTTTTTAAGTGTTTTTGTCTTATCTCCATATGAAGTCACAGGAATTCACCCTTTAATCTGATTAACCTGAATATAGCTGTTATTGTTAATACACTGGGCACTGGTTGCCTCTCAAGTGGATCCCTATGCAGATAGTAAGTATATCCAGGGGTCTACTTGCTGTGTTTTAGTTCTGGTCGGCTCAAAAACAGGCGTTCGAAATGTTTTATGTGCAATTCAAGTTGATTTGCAAAACTTTAGGAGACTTGCACTGCTTGCCCCAATATGCGTTGTTTTTCTTGAGTCTGAGTTTCCTGACTCTCTACGCCTTAGCCATACCCATTAGTCTATTAAGACTTATTGAGCATGCATATTAACTATTGCACTATGTTGGCACATTAACTGGAATCTGTAAATAGTAAAGCAAGAGACAAATTAATTGAGAGATGGAATCAAGGAAGACAAAAACAACAAAAATCAGTTTCTAATTAATGTATTCATTATTTAAAGAAGAAATATGAAAGAGAAGTATTAATTGGCACATATACAGTAAGTGCATGGCTGGATATCAGATTAGCTTTGGTGCTGCTACAAATTTTTATTTTATTATTTTTATTTTACAATCATGAGCAGCCATCGATGAGTTTGGATATCATGGACTGTAGCGTATAATCATCCAACATTTCTTTCAACTGTCTTCTTCATTTTCTGCTTTATTGCTATTGTGTCTGCAGTTGCAGCGATTGTGATCTTTTACTGTTAATAATAGATGTGTTAATTTAATTTCACCTCATTTGTCCTGTAGGTAACAATCAGATTGTGTGTGGCTTTGTTTTCGGTGTGTATATGTGTGTGTTTTTGTTGTTTTTGAACTTACCAACTGAAAACAAAGCAAGCACCTGGATTTTAGTTTGTACCTGTCATAATTGGGTTTAATCCATTGTGTACTTCTTTCAGAGTCCAAGACATGTTGATGCATGTTGGGTTTTTTTGTTTGTTTATTTGTCTGTATTGTTTGGGATTTGATTTGTTGCTGCTGTTGAGTACACACGATAGTGGAGGAAAGCTGATCCAGAAACAGCTTCTTCTTTTTTTTGGCAAAGTTCAGAGATTGACAGCAAAACATTGAGCCCAACTGAAACCTGTGTCCAACTTAAAAAAACACTCCAAATATACAGAGAACGCATCAATTCAGACATTCATGGTGTGAAGAGAAGACAAGAGAAGGACAGAAAGAAGGACGAAGGAAAATGTTGCATCTTGCAGTAGCATAGCCATGAGAAGAGGGAAGAAGTGGAGAGAAGGGTAAGACAGAGATTGATGGAGAGTGACAGAGGGAAGAAACAAGTAAAAGACGTAGAAGAGTGAGAGGAAAGAGGGTAGAAGGAGAAGCAGATTAGTTTGTTTTCTGCCGGTTGCTCTGACATTGAAAGATATGTCGGTGCTAATGTCCCAGAAAGCCTTAAATAACACTGCAAACCAATACATATCCCCCTTAATGGGATTTTGAGCTGTGCTTGCTCCCTCTCACGTGCGCACACACACCAGCACGCCCAAACATGCACACATACACATAAACAACACACCATATGGCTGCCGCCTAGCAGAAAGATAAAAGGCAAATGGAAAAATAGAAACAGCTCGCTTGAGGAGTAATTATTATATTGCCTTCTCATTTGTGACGAGCTGAGGGGTTGATCTCAATTATGAAGCTTTCTAAGGCAATCCTCGGCTCTCCATTTGTCCTCCCCAAGGTTGCCATGGACAACGGATGCACAGCGAGCTCTGGCTTATGACCACAAACTGAACATCAAACATAGCTGTTTCAGAGATGGATCCCACAAGCGAGATGATCCCGCTCCTTTATGAAGACATACTTCCATGCATTTGCATATACATATCAATGGGCTGACTGTCTTTTTACCTGTCGCTCCCACCCACACGCTCATATATATATGAACCATGGAGTATTTCCAGTGTCATTAGTGTTTATGCATGCAGCAGAGTGTCTGCATCAGCAAGCGCATGGTTTATTGGCGTCTGTGAGTGTGTACGCGCTGATCACTGGAGGCAGTTTCAACACAGCTCTCGGATTACAGCGGGATATTGGGGCACAGAGAGATTAGACCAATTGGAAAAACAACAGGAGAAAAACAGAGGAAATATCACTCAGTGGTGCTAATGAAGCAACACAGGGAGGAAAGTTGATTATCCGACTTGACCTTGAGGGGTTTTAAAACTAACCCAGGGAAAGTTAGACAGACAAAGTTGGAGATGATTGAGTTTTACTGTTGTCATAGAGGGGAGGGGGAGGGTGTGTGTGTGTCTGTGTGTGAAATGAATGTCCATCAATGTGTACCTGTCTGCCATCATGTGTGCCTTGTGCCACTGTTTGATTTTGTGTTGGCGTGCATGTGCGTGGTTCTGTTTGTCATAACAACATAATGTCTGTGTGTGGCACTGTGTTAATATTACTGTTTATATCGATGTCTGTGTGTGTGTGTGTGTGTGTTCATGCCTGTGTCAGAGTGTGTTATTTTATGCCGATGACACATCTCTGTGGAGCGTTTTTTGTCTTGTTTCTCACAGAGGGAGAATAAACAAACTAATGAATATTCATGATGTTTGTCTTATCAAATGTTGGTGTACCATGTAACATCCTATTGTAATTACTCAGCTCCAATTGTTTGTGTGTTTTTGTGTGCATATTGCTCATGTGTCATACTGCGTGTTTGTACACACAGCCTTTGATTCCTGAGTGTTGGTGCATATGACGTCCTCATTGAAAAAATGACAGCTTTGTCATCAGTGTGGCATAGTCCTAATATCTGAGTCATAGATGTAGGCCCCTTAATGAATCTCATACTTTGACAGAGTGAGCCAAAAGGAACACTTAAACAGTCCACAACAAGATACCAGGGTTATAACAGGACTTCTGTTGTAAAATTGTGTCTAGCATAGTCCCCATATCCCTATACTTTAAAATGTTGTCATAACAAATAGGAATATATACCAAAACCATGTTATGGATACCCGTACGATATAATATAATAGTAGTATCATTCAGGTATATGATTATTATTATTTGTGATATTTAGCTAGTAATATATGATTTTGTAAATTATGTATGTTTTTCTATTTAGTTCTCTATTTACTTAGGACCCTCATTTTTATTGTATCATCTCTGGCTGTAAGAAAGTAGACGATGCATTTTCCCTCAGTTGGAAGAAATTTAGTGATTTGGCTACCGCCAACAGGGAACTGCCTCAACAGAAGCTCATCACAGAGTTACACACACATTGGAGTTCCAGGCTGAAGATGATAGAAAAAGAATTGGATCAAGAAAAAGCAGTAACCCAGTCCTGTAGGTAGATAATGAGACAAGGTACAGTACTCTGTACCCATATGGCAAGACATGGGGGTATTGGACTGGATGAAAAAGCTCAGCAGGAACTTCATAGATACCCTTTCAGCCAACAACCATGTAGTTGTGTTTTGCAAAAGGAAATGTTTCACCTGGTCAATACAGACACATCCAAAGTGGCCTTGACCATTTTGGATAGGATGATCATCCTGGATGACATGAATAAGAAATAGCCGTCCATTACAGGTCCAGTTTCTGAGCTAGAGTTTCTGCACCCATTACCAACACAGACCCGAAAGCAGGCTGGTCATTAAAGTGACACTTGATCTGGATGAAAGCAGGTTTTCTTCTCTGAAGCTATGTAAGATCCAAACATACAGTTTGTGTGTAATGCATCCTGGGTGTGTGCTCTTGAGTCATACGTATGTAGGTCAGTGGTTTTGAAACACTTGTTTGCTGAAGTTCATATAGCTTTGAGTTTCTTCTACTGAAATTTAATGCATTCACACCTTGAAGGCATTTTGTTTAAGCCCCCTGAGAAAAAGTTCAGCAAACAAAGTATCTCGAGTCTCTTTTGAGTTTGCTGCAATCCCAAAGGGCAATTGATTTGGATTACCATCAAAGAACAGCAGTTATGTTCCTCAACAATAGCAGAACCTAGGCATTAACTTTGTAGTTTATACCTTCATAGAAAACATACAGCAGTTGATGTTGTACGGGAACAAAATGGAGCGTTTTAATGTTTTTTTGTGCTGTTTACTCTGTTCACTAAATAGTCGTGTGGTTTTGTGCCAGCAGGCTAATGTGGGAGAGAGAGGGAGAGAGACACAAAAAGAGGAGGAGATAGTGAGTTGGATGGATGCTGTGATACTCATTAAACCATTAGACGGAGTAACAGCTGGACACCCACAACCATCTGCAGCATGTTTCCTCTCTAAACAAGACTGTTTAACCTGATCTCACACACACACACACATCAGCACAAAAAGAAAAACTGCACAGACTCTTAATACTCTCAAACACACACACCGGCCTGTCTGTACCTCTTTTTTCCCCACACAAACTGATCTATGAGTGCCTCTCTCAATCTCTATTACACACACATACATGCACACACACACACAGACACACTGAACCTTCTCGCCCCCACAAGTCCTTAATTTTCCAGCTGTGTAGGCAAGCAGCAGTGGGCAGTTTGTCCCCCTGACAAGGGTCACCGACCCAGGGGAGAGAGCTCTCTGTCTCTCCCCTGACTGCCTGGATGACTGGAGCGCTGGCAACGAGATAAACACTTGACGAGGGAAAAGGGGAGGGAGAGGGGCAACGGGGAGTAAGGGAGATTTGGAGAGAGGAGGAAATGGAGCGCAGATGGGTGGGATCGAGGGAGGGTGGCACACAGAGCGGGGAAATGAGAGCGTGATGAGGTGAGGAAGGTGAACGGGAGGAGGAAGGGAAGGAGGGAGCTGGGTCAGACAGGCAGCTTGAAGGGTGGAGGTGAGGATGAGAGCAGGGGATCGTGGTGTTGGGCAGGGGGAGTGGGGGTCCAGTGAAGCACAGCATGATGGATCACGATGTTAGCGGATAAGACGGGTGTTGAGAGGGGGCAGGCTTGCCTTGTCGAGAGCAGCTTTTGTCAGAAGGCAACTTACAGGCACACACAGTCACACCGGCACCAAGGGAAGAGAAGAAACAGGAGAGTTGAAAGGCTAATGTATTTTTTTAGGCGTATCTGAGAAAAAAAGGGTGAGTGGAAGAGAGACAGAAGAAAGAGAGGAAGAGAAAGGCCACTCTTGCATAGTCCTTTTTGATTTATGTAGCACCGTGAAAGGCAATTTATGTGTCTATGGTTTCCCAGATTTCAACCTGCCTTTCATGCAGATGAACTCCATTGCTTCATTGAAAGTGCTCTACATGTAGCTCATTCTCTCTGTTCTGTCTTGCTATCCATCTCTCACACACACAAACATACATGAACACACACACACAGATCATTGACCCGACAAAGATGGGAGCCATTTTCTTCGCCCCAGAGTGATGCATTGCAGTGGGTGCTCCTTACACACTTTTCCCTCAACCTTGACTTGGCCACCGCAATATTAAGCTTAGGTGAAAGATAATTAAGCTCCATGCAGAATTATCATGTCAATGGATAGAATTTTTTTTATATATCAAGTGTTGCAGAGTTCATCACAGATCTCACAGCAAAAAGTTGGCTTGTCACAGTATATAAATTGACTCTTCTAAGCGTAAAGTGAATTCACATAATTTGATTCTAGCTTGGGTGTAGGCTATTTGAAGATACCATACTTGAAATGTTCAAGGTAACAGATTTGTGGTGGCTGTACATCTGCTTATATCTTTTGTAGAGGATCCTCACACACAGAGCAAACAAAGATCTTTTGCCCTCAGAGATTGACTGATCAAATGCTTTGAGTCTCTTTATGTCTTCTATTCCAGTTGCACTTGAACACTCCGCAAAGACTTCATCTGAAGGCCAGCTGACCTCTGGCATGCATGTACATTCTGCTTCTACCTTAGAAGAAATAACAACTTGGTAGCCCCTATTTGTCATTCAAAACATCATGTGATAAGATAAAGGCTGTGACATTATAACGAGAATATATTTGGTAAAAAGTTCAACTGGCTCTGTAGCTCTGGAGTTTCGATTGTGGAAGAAGAGGAATGGAGGCTAGGAAGACAAAAAAATAAAGAGAAATGGCACAAAAGGTTTGGGCTAACAAATTCTCTCAGTTGAACAACTAGAAAGCTCCTCTGGTTGGCAGGCAAGTATTCTCCATGTATCTGCCTTGTTCTATTATAGAGACACACTGACCACCACCTCCTGCGCCACAATATCCACTCTTTAGTTGCAAGATGCTGTTTCTTTCCTGAAATCTACACGTTTACACTGGAGTACAAATTAGCATGGCCAAATCTCTCTGACCGTGACATCAGCTTCTCATCTGTGTCTTCTTGATTACCTGGAATAAATCCCTCCCTTTTGTTAGTCTTTTTTTTTTCAAACTCACTTGTTACAAACCTCTGTGGTTTTGAATTATGCAAATTGCATCTGTGGCTCAGCCATGTTTAGGGCTGCTTTTCTCAGCCCAGACTAATCCCATCCAATTACAGGAGCAAAGAGTTTGATGTCATTTGTGAGCGCTCCTTTACTCACATTGGTCTTTGACAATCCAGAACAGGAGTTCAGCTCATGAATTGTGAGTCCAATCAGGGTGCTTAGCGCCTGATGTCCAAATTACTTCCTCAGAGGATAAACCCAAGTCAGACTGCAGAGGTGCTGAACTCATAACCATAAATGTGTTCAACAAGCAAATAGAAGAGAACACAAAATGAGCAATTCAGGGGGTTTAATCCAAGCAAATTTGTTCATGCTCACAAATTAAAAGGCCTCCTGCACTGACCTCATCTCTTTATGCAAAACACATCCAGATGCTGAAGAGTCTCTCAGAACTCCTCAGTCAGTCCCACAGCAGCAGCTGATGCTGTTGTTGAAGTTGCTGCAGCCCACAAATAATCAGGAAATCACATCAATCACCGATGTAGTGTCAAGAACATATTCCCTGACTTTAAAGCAGTAGTTCCACATTTTGGGAAATATGCTAGTTAGATGAGAAGATTGATACCACCCAGTTTGCAAATAATAAGCTCAAGGTTTTTTTTGTTGCACTTGAAATACAGTAGTTAAGTATCTGTATTCAAGTGGTTATGTCACTAATAAGGCTCAGGGTCTTGAGGTTGTTGAATGGTGTCAGTGCTGAGAAAGCAATATGTTTAAACTGTTGCTATTTCACTTTATAGTTGATATGTTCTCTCTTGAGCTGTCGTCAATACATTCTTTGATCAAAACGTACAGTATGTTTGGTCACTGGGCACTCATCACTGTGCTATCCAAATATGTCCATTTGACTATAATTGTGAAACATAAATTGTGAGATTTTTCCAATAAAAGCTGATTCCTATTTTGCTCATTTATTTCTCCTCTTTATGTTTCCCTTTAGACACACTAAAATTCTTGCTTCATTGTCTCTGCCAATGTCTTACTAGTGGGCCGCTTTCTTTGCACAACCGCCCCTCTTGCAGAGAAGACAAAATGGCGCTGAGGTTATTTTCTTTATATGCTTTCACTTTCAGTTTTTATTGTAATTCGAGTAGGGACCTTCAACTTCTCACTGAGTGAGTGTATTGTTTGGTACATGGTGGTTTTTGTGCCTTGTGGAGTGGAAAATAGCACACCATCACAACACTGTGTGAAATATTACAGCCGGAGACTCTGAGATGCCATGTCGCTCTCCATCCGTTCTGCCTCAATGTGAGGCCATGGGGTTTTTTTATTGTCCGTGTTGTCAGCAACATTGCGCACTTACAATAGGCGGCACAACAGGACTTGATGTTATCACAAAGCTTTCACCCATTTCAAAATGTGCTGTGTATGAGTGTGTATGCGTTTATAAAGACAGAAGCAGTGGAAAGGTTGAAAACAAAGGAGTAGACGTGAGAATGGAGGGAAGGAAGAATAGACATTAAATAAAATGCAGATCAGGGAAAACAAAAAGAGAAGAGGAACATGAAAGGTTGTACAGAAGTATGTGTCAGTGGATCTTTCCACTGATGCCTCCTACTGTGCACCTCTGCAGGAGGTTCCAAGGAGGCTACTGATGTTTCCACACAACTCCTCCTGACTGCTCCTTCCAAGGCAGTTATGGAATTATCATAATCCATTTTCAGGGTGCACTGGAAGACCCTTGCCATGTGGTGGGTTGTAAACTGAGATTAGATTCACAGCATGATATCGAGGCACCTCTGTGCGTGCGAATGCAGATGGGATGTTAGCAGACTCCCGTTTTAGGGCCAACTCCTTCAAAGGACATGATGTATGATGCTGGGGCCTTCAGAGGACTCAAACTGGTAGGATGAATCTGCACCTCTTCACTAGCTTCATTGTGAGTTTCTCATAGAGACCAGAACTAATGGTGCATTTTAGCAGTCTTTGTCAACTTGTGGAGTCAGAAACCAGGGCACAGCAAGCATACACTGGCTGTTTTCCAAATTTGGGTAAAATAAGGCCACATATGGAGGAGCCTTTAGAATGGTGCGGCCTTGTCTGCCAATTATGATGCATTTGTTCTTGAAATGCAGATTTCAAAGGAAGCGGCCCCTGAAATGAGACACAGCAAGTGTGTCTGAGTGTGTGTGCTTGTGCGGCAGCATGTGTGCATGCCTAATGTACAAGTCCATCAGAGTTTGTCTGTTTGAGTATGCACTTGCAGTGTCTGCGTTACTGTATAAGAGTACTTGTCTGTGGCTCCCAGCTTGCCTTGGGCCATCCTGTGGTGTTTAAATCTATGTATCATCTGTCATTTAGCCTTCTATCCCTGTGGCTCCAAGAAGCCTACTGCCTCCTCAGTGCTTGCCACCCCACAATGCTTCCAGGACAATAAGTCAGGCAAGCTAACAGGATCACATAACGTAGCATGACTATTGCGAACACCAACAGTGGAATTCGCTTTGTTGTTCAGCCTTCCTGTATCTGCGCTTCAAAATGTTCCGATTTCCACCTGCTCTCTGTTTCTGTGTGTCATTCAACTTCTCTCTCTTGGCCCTTTTCTCCTCTCTCTTTCTCTCTGCCTGTTTCTGTAGGTATTCTTTTCTTTGTGAAATAGTCTGACGGAGGGGCTATAGTTATCAAAGTTAAATCAAGTTTTTAAGATTTTCTTAAAACTCGTTGCTTTACGCAACTCCTCAAGTGGCCCTCGTCCAGCAGAATATCTCAGGTGATATATCACAAATCTTTCAATATTAAGAAACACACTGTGAGAGGCGTCATGGGTACGATGACGTTAAAGGGATAATTTTCTAACTTGGCGCTGCTAAAACTGCCACATCAGTGGACCAATTTTGACAAAAGCTGTCCAAGATGCATGTTGATGTCAGTGTTTTTTGCGGAAAAAAATATATCATTGATTATACTAATTGTTGAAAAATATGCATTAAGATCTGTGTTCTTCTATGTAACTATAGTTTGTGCTGATGGATATTTTTACTGAAGCATTTATACTTATGTATGTATTGACACATCAACCTCACACATGCATGAATTAGACATAAAATCAGTTGTGAATAACAGACAGAGCGTTCATGTTAGTTTTTCAGAGATGTTTCTCCAGGTAACATTTCATTATGTATAAAAAGAGTGTTTAGCTCTTTCTCCGAGCTAGCTGTTTGAATGGCTTTCAACATTTTAATAATCACAGCCATGCATGATTTGTCAGTGCCGAATTTGAGTAATTTCACAGATTTCACTGATCATTAATTTTAAGACAGTCTGAATTTATTCTGCGCAGGGAAGCATAGCATGTTCTTAATGCCATCCAATCTATTTTAAGCCATTCTGCAGGAATGATATAAGTTGGGTTGACCAGCACCTTACTTTTTCAGGCAATGTGATTGAAGAATCCCTGTTTTTCATCCAGGGAGCGATAGCTTAACTGCACAGTTTGCCGTTAGAGAGTGGTGATGAATTGCAAAAGGCAGAGAATTGAAATACTGCTCTCTCTTTCTCTCTCCCTCAGCGGTTAGCTGTGGTCGCTGGCGGGGTTTAGTTTCTGTAGAGTTTCAGGGAAGAGGAGGCTGGCAGAGCAGACAATCATGCCCACGTTGTCACCCCCAAGGCCCCATGCTTCATCTCAATAAGCCCCTGTCTTCCTCCAGCTCTAGAGCAGTTGGAAATAGCATTTGAGATTTGTGCAGGTGTGTGTGTTTGTGTGTGTGTGTGTGTGTGTGTTCACTTACAAAAACAACAAGGATTTCAGGGATTTCAGCCACAGTGAGAGGTCATGTTTCATACTGTCAGATGGACTGCAGAGGAAGAGAGAAAAGAGTAGATGTAGGAGAGAGAAAACAGAAAAAGAAAAATGTAGTGCTGTAAAGAAAAGGACAAGGTGTAAGACATAAGAAATAGTATCAGATAGGGAAGTATAGAAAGAGGAGGAGGAGAAGCTGGAAACAGTAAGTTTATGAGGGAAGTGCAGTTGGTGTTTCCAGTACTGGAGAGAAAGGCTAATGTACCTCAACTATGTAACCGGGCAGAGAAAATAAGAGAAAAGGAAGATATAGAGTTCAAGAGGAAGAAGGAGAGGAACACATACAGACTATAGGGACTGGCACATGAGCTTTAAACTTGTACTGTTTTCCTACTTCTGTTTTCTGGATTCTTTCTCATACACCCTCAGCTCAATACAGCTGCATTCATGAGGCCTTATTAGTGTGGATATTACAAAAGAGAAGTTGCCATAGAGTGGAAGTACAATGAGAATTCAATGGAAGAACAACAACAACAACAAGGAGCAGCAGTTGTCTGTTGCTGTGCCTTGTTAGTCAGGAATCTCCCATATTCAGCTCCCAGACCCCTCCACTGTGATTTAATATTAGTATTTCTTATTTCTTTTCTTATATCACCCTTCAGTCCAATGGCTATGCTCTCTTTCTCCCTCTCGCTCTCTCCCTCGCTCCCTGATATGATTTGTGTTTACTGTTTGCTGCCAAGAATCGTGAAGGTCATGACAGTCCATCAACTTTGCTTGCCACTGTTTGGTCTCTCACAAAACATAACTCACGTGTCTTGTATATGTAAATTAATATTTCTATCATTCTACTGCACAGTGTTTAAATGTGTGTCTTTATGCATACTGCATACCCACCATGGCCTCTTGTCATGGCAATAAAATTGTGGTAACATCCAACTGCTGTGTTTTCTTTTAGGCGGTAATCGAATCTCCCATTATTGTTTTTTTTTTCCCATCACGTCGAAGGCGGCAGTTCTGATGCTGTGCTATGAACAGCTTGCTACAGTGTACAAGTTTGACTAGTGAACTAGTGACAGCCAATTAGTCCTTTATTTGAAGATCTTGAGAGAGGATGCAGTGAATTGGCAAAACAAACTGGCATAAAAGCATAGAGGATATGCTGCTATGCAAATTAAAAAGCCCATGACACATGTGAGAAAATACTATCAGTCCACATACGTACACCTACGAGTTATATTTTAAATAAATAAAATAAGAAAGCTAGATAAGGTTATAAAGCGTAATTTGAATAGTGACTGATTGTCCCTACTGTAAGTGCTGTACTGTTTGAATATCTTAAACTATTATTAAAATCACTGCTCCCTATCATACTTTCCTTATAGGGATATGATACAGATTTACCAAAGCAATGCTTTTAAATACATTTTATTTTGAATGAACCCCACCTTCATTCTCCATTACCACTAGCTTTTACAGACACTCTGTCAATAACCGTTTGCACTGCCAATAGTGTTTAAGTCTATCACTGCCAACTAAATGCCCCAGTGTCCATCTCATGACTGTATTAATTTGGTTGCGTCTATGCGTTCATGCATGTAAGCCTTGATTAAAAGATGTCGGGATGTGATATTGCACTGACAAGGTACTTTCATACCCCAAGGAGACCTCTTCCACACTGAACCTAGTCTATCACTCATCAGCCATAATCTTTTGTGGGAATGAAATCCCTGGAATGACCTCCAGGAATTATGACAGGGGCTTTGCCATTTGGGAATGTCAGAGCTTCGGGACAACCTCCCTTTCGAAGCCAGCGATCATGTACCGACAAGCGATCATTCCTGACCCCTCGTCTCATATTTCCCTCAAGCGCTCAGAGAATTACATTTTCATTTTGTTGCAAGCACCTTGATGCATTGCTGTAATCCACCAAGTGGCTGAAGTACATCCCACACAAGGGTAGAGCGGAGGTTGTACCTAAACTGCTAATATCATAAAACCATGACTGGAGAGTGAATGGGGTCTATCATTCCACTGAGGTTCAGCATATGGGCACAGGGACATTGCTGTATGTCATGCATGTCTTTTCAACATACCTACCAGCAGTGGACTGTGTTCACAGTAAACACTGCAATTTTGTTAATATTATGACATTTTTATTAAATTACTATATAATAACAGAAGCTATGTCTAAGTAGCAAACTACAAGATCACACTTCATTTTTAAACATGCTTGGTGC
The DNA here is from genome assembly GCF_043641665.1 of Enoplosus armatus. NCBI lineage: Eukaryota > Metazoa > Chordata > Actinopteri > Centrarchiformes > Enoplosidae > Enoplosus > Enoplosus armatus. The sequence goes on along the minus strand of NW_027261281.1, from coordinate 5,934 downwards.
TGTTGAAGCACTTTGTCGAAGCAAGCAGGAAAGTCAATTGCATCATTTTTATTACATATTTATATTATTGCCTTTTTATACAGTGGTAACATCATGTTGACATACAAGGCCAGTAACTAAACTTGAGTTTCGTTTTTTTTTTTTGTTCCAACCTCTCAGATGAAGCAACATCCAGAAGAACTTACTAGAGAGTACATCCACCTTGAAACTTGAGGGCTCTGTCTGTTTTTATTTGGTGTTACATTTTCTGATTATTATGCTATTTAGGATGAAGTTTGAGTTGAGGTCTGTGTGCTGAAACAGTGAAATAATGTCTCCAAGAGAACAAGAGATCTATTTAATTAGCAACTAATAAATAGTCAGGCACAAAGTAGAAAAACATCACCTGTAAAACAAAAAACAAAAAAAGGCACAAGAACATATGGCAACAAGATAAGTAGCAAAAATCCTTCTCATTAGATGGGGTGTGTAAGGTGATGTACAGTAGTAACCAAAAAACTGTGAATAGTGAGGGTGAGAGGATGAGAAAAAAAAAAGACTGGATGTTGAAAAAAATAGTGTGAAACAGCAAGAGTCAGAGTACTTAATTGGAAACATGCATGGCTGTGCAAGGTTACAGCTGAGCTGCCAGGCACTAGTGTGCATAGACTGCAGTCATGACAGCCCTAACTAAGTCTAACTTACATGAGGGATCATAAACTGACAGCTTTTTGACATGTTTTGATTTTGTTTCTCCTCCATTGTTGTTTTTTTTGTCTCTGGATAGTAGTTTTATTTTAGTTATGTTTGAAGGGTTGTTTATTATTTTATTTATGTTTATGTGTGTGTGTGCATTTGCAGGTACATGTACCCATTCGTACACACCTCTACCTACGTATATGTAGATCCTTGCTTATACTTCTATGTTCAACGTGTTATTCATGTAAATATAGCCCAGTTCTAAGTGACATGAACGTTTGCTCTGTCAGTCAGTACGGAGTTTGACTGACAGCTGTTTATGGAGTCGTGACTCTGCTCCCTGGAGTTGATATGTGTGACCCCGGGTAGAGACAATCCCCCTCCAGCTATAAACTAAACACACATACAGAAATAGATGATGCCTTGAAACTCTCTCTGAAGTAGGAGTGTGAACTGGTTTGAAAGTTTTTGTGAGGTGTGGGCAGGTGATGCATCTGTCCTTTTATCCAGCCCTACTTGAAGTGGCGATTCAGTGCAGAGATAATGGGGAGAGGGTTGAGAGATCATAGGTTAATAATTATGTTGTGGAATTGTTGTATGTTGTGGAACATGCTGTCCCCTTGTTATCCATGTGTTTACATTATTCAGCCTATTTGTATGGTCATGCCTAGGACTGCATTTGATGCATATGTGCTTTAGGGCACATGCATGTATGTATAAGTGAGCTTGCATGTGTGTAAGTGTCATCCCTCAGGGAAGGTCAGGGACATTAGTAAGATCAGTAAAACGGTCTTGTTCATTTTATTAACTGTCTTCCTGATTACATCTTGCCCTGGGGTATGCTGCCTCCATTAGCCAGGTCAAAGCATGATTACACCAGAATAGATTAGCGTTCTATTTTCCCCTCTTAGAAATCACTGCGGAGGAGTTAGACCTTGGATATAGCTATTCTAAGGTGAACACATATACTAGAGAGTCACTGTGGAATTTGGAAAAACAAGCATATGGGAAGGTCAAAGGATTACCCCCTGGACATGGTCGCATTTTGATTTTTTTGTTGTTTTTTGTTTTTGATAAAGCTCAATCTGTCTGTGAAATTGGCAGCCTTGTCCTGTGGCAAAGAATACAAAGGTTACTCAGCTGGTGATTAAAAGGTTAAATAATCTGTTTTTGGTTTCAAAAGTAGCTATCAAGGAATAATTACAGGGTCTGAAAGTTGGTGCAGCAAATGGGAGCATTTCCAGATAATACCAGCCACCTGGCTGCTAAGTTTTTAATCGGTTACACAGTTAATAAAGACAGAAAAGCAAGAACGTTTCTTTAAAAGAATGATGTATTAGTAAAGTACTGAGGTCTGCCCGAGGCATATTCTCATACTGAAGCTAGCCCAACATGCCCCTTGTTAAAAATGAACAAATCCCCCACTGGCGATTGTCTCTATTGACTAAAATGTTGAAGTTTGGATTGATAGGTACTGTCAGGCCTCTACATGCTGTGCGCCAATGGGGATTTCCCGGCTTGAAATTTAGATGGACGGATACATGTGACATTTCTAAACTCAATTTTCAATTATGGACGAGGCCTTCTCTCCAGCTGCCTACAGTGAGCCCTGATAACTGTCTGACAGCACCAACAAATGATGAAGGCCTGTCTTGAAATGATTGAAGTGTATTCATTGTTTGCTCTCCTCTGCAGCGAAACAGGACCTGCAAACTTTGACTCAATCATACTGGCCCTCATTAACTGGCACAGCATCACACACACACACACACACACACACACACACACACACACACACGCACACACACACACACCTATCCCACATTCTAAGCACTTCATGCACTCTATATCTGCTATAGTACTTTCCAGTGATTTAAAACTAATATAACTTCATAATAAATACACGCATGCTTTTATGCTCTGACATACAGACATATAGCTATATTTATACTTTGTCTTCCCATCACCTGGCATAACAGTTAATACAGTGCATTATTGTCTTCCCTCACATCATAATAATAGGTTGATGTTTTTAGAACTACCCAGACTTTATACAGTGGTGTCTATCTTCATTGCAAACAGACACTCTGTGGGTCAATTAATCAATTGTTTGGTTTATAATTGTCGTATTTATGGTCAATCCTAAAAACAACAATAATCCTGGAATAATTTCTTGAATGAATGAATCCCAATACTTCTGGCATCCTTGTACAAGGATATATGTAAAGAGCACATGCAAAGGTGTTCATGGTCTTTGAAACTCAAAATTTTGCACAAACTACAATAAGTTAATCAATCTTGAAAAGTTTGGAACCCTAATTAGAGGTCTGGACTTGGAAACACAAGTTTCTGGCCCTCATTAACAAGTGAAAACATACTAACTTGGCCGAAACAGGCTTGCACTTACAGTAGTATATACTGTACACACAAACACACACGTCGTTGCACATCCACGGTTACATCATTCATGGAAGTTGGCCCCAGGCCAGTCAGCATATCACAAAATAAGGGAGAAAATATAGCCCGGTAAAAAAGGAAAATACTCAAATGTGCTCATTACACACATTCGGACACAACTATGTTTTCAAACTTTCCAACTCCCAGCCCCTAACTCACTCTTTCTCATACCCCATTATCATCCTGTATGTGTCTTCATGTAAGCTCCTGCAGAACTTTCCACTGGCACGTCCAATGAGGGCTCCACAGATCTCTCAGACACTCTGTGCATTCGAGCTGTCAAACCAAACCAAAGCACTTGTGTTGCCCCCAGCCAACACAGCAACCAAACAGGGAGATTGGACAGAGAGCCGAAAAGTTTCCTAATTATGGAACACAGCACACCATTAAGACTCTGTAATGAGCCTCCAGAAGCCAGGTGCAGTCTCACCTGTCAGCCACGTCCTCATTACTAATATTGTCATCATGTTCCCCAGGACATCATGCACAGGTTATTAGGGAATGATGGGCAGGCGAGCAATACTAGTATATTGCTAAAGTGTAATCCTGCACTTCTGAAAATAAATTGCCAATTTGTTGCAGAATTCTTCAGGTGTTTATCTGAATTCAACATGACATATTAAGTAATAGCTACACAAAGCGCAGATAAATACTTCATTTAAGGTATTTAAGTATAAGTTAAGTCCCATTGAGATCGAGATCTCATTTACAAATGCGACCTGAGTACAGAGAATAGAATAAAAATAAAATTAAAATAAATAGTATTGGTAATTAAATATAATAATAACAAAATAGCAGATATTGAAGTATACATTCATTCATTCAGACAACATGACAAATTATTAATAAATGCATTTTACAATATCTTTGGCATAGGTATAAAAACACAGACATATTATGTAAAACAGTCACACCTAAAATCAATATAACCTCTAACCTGATTTTTGAATTGCCCGCTATCTTTCGCTATCGTTATCAGTATGTCAAGTTTCAGTCTACTCTGTAAATTATTCCAGACATGAGGCAAAATATCTGATGGCTGTCTTTCCAAAATTAGTATTTACTGCAGGAACATATAATGTCAGACAGTCCTGAGAACGGCTGTTATAAGTATAATGTCTTAAGCAAAGGAGGGACGATAGATAATGTGGTCATTTTTGAAGTAGTCCTTTATAGATGAATTGATAGAAGTGCTGATCTCACCTGACAGAGAGGGAGGGCCAGCCCACCTCCTGATAGAAGACACAATGATGGGTGCCATATGGGTCGTCAGTAATAAATGTAAGAGCTGAGTGATAGACAGCATCTAGATGTTTAAGGTTAGAGATAGGAGCATGTCTATAAATAACATTGCCATAATCCAATACAGAGAGAAAGGTCACTTCCACAATCCTTCTCCTACAATAAAATGGGAAACTGGACCTGTTCCTATACAGCAAAACAAGTTGCATCCTTACTTTGCGACTGAGGTTGTTTATATGAGTTTTAAAATACAATTTGTAGTATTATAGTGGGGTCACAGTGTACCATTTAAAGTGCAGATCTGAATACTACTGTCAATTTCCTTAGCTTTAGAGAAAAACATAAACCTAAGTTTTATTGGCATTTAAAACAAGTTTAAAGTCAAGAAGTGTAACATTATTAACATAAATGGTGAATAATACCAGACCTAAAATGGAACCCTGTGGAATGCCCTTAGTCACTGGAAGAAACATTTGTTTAAGACAAGTATATCTTATCTTAAACTCAGATTTAACATCACCGTTGATAAACCCCCTCAAAGTGTTTGAGTCCATGCCAATATCTATTTAGGAGAGTGGCGTGATCAACAGTGTCAAAAGCCTTGACAGGTCAAGATTGGCAGAGATTGCTACGTCCTGTTCTTAATCCAGATTGATAGGGACTCAGAATGGAATATTTAGTTAAATAACATTTCAGCTGGTTATTGACTAATAATTTGAGGATCTTTGAAAGGGCAGTTTTGAAATTGGCCGATAGTTATGCAAGACAGAATTAGTCTAAGTGATCTCTTGCTTTCTTGATACAATGCTGTATTTGATTTATGTACTTTCCTTATGTTTTATGTGATGCATTTTGAAGGGTAAATTATGTTTATTTCAAATGAAATCCATCTCACATCATGAGTATGACAAAAGCACTGAATGAATTATTTTAAGTGTAAGTTAAACACGATAGATGTTGGTTGAAAGTTCTGTTAATGGCTTTATGCTCTAAGTTTCTCGTTAAATGTGGAGTAATTTCCACACCTACCAACGTCTGCAACAACTGTAACTTTGCACATTACACACAGTCTGGTGATGTGCTTTAAGTGGTTTGATTTACAGTCGGTGTTATTGCAAAAATAATCTCTAGTGTACGCTAGAGTTGGCAGGTAGTTTATACTTCCAAGTGTTTGTAAGGGTTATAGTGTGGCATAACAACATGAAGGCATGTAATACCTTTTAAACAAGAGGCACTTTTGCTGCCTAATGTCCCAACCTAATCACCATGATGTATTAAACATATTCATATTAACCTATTACTAATTCCATTCACTATGCCCATTAATGCACTAATAAATATTTATGGGCAAACTTACTTGCCTGCACATAATGCATGGGTGGCATTAATATGAGCTCTGTATCTTCAAGAATCAACTGTTAACAGCAGTTTCAGCAGTATCCGTTTTGCCTCATTAATATGCAGATTTATGCAGGAAGGTCTTCCAAAATCTATAGGGAAACCTCTGAAGTAAGTCTGTGACTATGAGTTACTGTGTTCATAAGAATGTGTCTGCTC
>NW_027261280.1:20000-22500 GCF_043641665.1 Enoplosus armatus | reverse complement strand
GCGATAGAGTGAAGAGAAGGGGCAAGTTAATGGGTAACCTTCAATGGATGGGCCCCTTTCTCACGGTGAAAACACTTAGAAAAAAAAACACACTGAGATTTAGTAGTCCTGGTACTCCACTTTTTTCAGAGAGGTGGTCCTGGTACTCCGCTGTTTTCAGAGAGGTGGTCCTGGTACTCCAACCCCATGTTGTGCTGGTGCTCTGTGTGGCCCCGCTGGTCCCACAGCTTGCCCTGGATGTGACTCTGTGTGTTGGGGAGGGGGGGGGGGGCGGGGGGGCCCGGATCACTCCAACAGACAACCCTGGTTCCCCACCCCTCCAGGACAGAGGCCTAGTAGTGTCACATGTTAAGCCCAGAGAGGTCCACTCGACCTCGGGGGGGGGGGGGGGGGGGGGCGGGGGGGGGCTTTCTGACCAACCACACCCCCCCCTCAAAAAAAAAAAAAAAAAAAAAAAAAAAAAGCCTCCAGACCTCTGTGTGGCCCCCATGTTTGCCCAGGATGAGACTCTCTGTGTGGGGGGGACTCTCCCCCTGACACCCCTGGTCCCCCAACTCCTCCAGGACAGGAGCCTGGTAGTGTCACATGTCAAGCCCAGAGAAGTCCACTCGACCTCTGGGGGGGCTTTCTGACACACACCCCCCACCCCTCTGGAGGCCTATGTTTCTGAAAACTGGGTTTCTGAAATCGTGCGAACACTGTTTTTCAAAACCACCCTAAAGCGATAGAGTGCAGAGAAGGGGAAGGTTAATGGGTAACCTTCAATGGATGAGCCCCTTTCTCACGGTGAAAACACTTAGAAAAAAAAACACACTGAGATTTAGTAGTCCTGGTACTCTGCTGTTTTCAGAGAGGTGGTCCTGGTACTCCAACCCCAGGCCTGTCTGGTGCTCTGTGTGGCCCCGCTGGTCCCACAGCTTGCCCAGGATGAGACTCTGTGTGTTGGGGAGGGGGGGGCCGGGGGGGCCCGGGGGGGGGGGGGGGGGGGGGGGGGATCACTCCAACAGACAACCCTGGTTCCCCACCCCTCCAGGACAGGGGCCTAGTAGTGTCACATGTTAAGCCCAGAGAGGTCCACTCGACCTCGGGGGGGGGGGGGGGTGCTTTCTGATCGACCCCCCCCCCCCCCCCCCCCCCCACCTCAAAAAAAAAAAAAAAAAAAAAAAAAAAAAAAAGCCTCCAGACCTCTGTGTGGCCCCCATGTTTGCCCAGGATGAGACTCTCTGTGTGGGGGGGACTCTCCCCCTGACACCCCTGGTCCTCCACTCCTCCAGCACATGGCCCTGCTACTCCTTAACTGTTTGCCCAGGATGAGACTCTCTGTGTGGGGGCACTCTTCCCCTGACACCCCTGGTCCCCCTGGTCCTCCACTCCTCCAGGACAGTGGCCTGGTAGTGTCACAAGTTAAGCCCAGAGGAGGCTACTCGACTTCGGGGGAACTTACTGACCCCCCCCCCCCCCCCCCCCCCCCTCCACAAAAAAAAAAACGAAGACTACTTTAAAAAAAAAAAATAAAAAAAAATAATAGCAATGATCAGTGCCACAAAAGGCAACGAGGCAGTAATATTTCTGGAAGCCTTCTCTACAGTAGAGTAACTGAGGAGGGTAAATAGCCTCCAGACCTCTGTGTGGCCCCCATGTTTGCCCAGGATGAGACTCTCTGTGTGGGGCCACTCTTCCCCTGACACCCCTGGTCCCCCTGGTCCTCCACTCCTCCGGGACATGGCCCTGGTATCCGTAACTGCTTGCCCAGGATGAGACTCTCTGTGTGGGGGGGGGACTCTCCCCCTGACACCCCTGGTCCCCCACTCCTCCAGGACAGGGGGGCTGGTAAAGTCACATGTTAAGCCCAGAGAAGGCCACTCGACCTCGGGGGAGCTTACTGACCCCCCCCCCCCCCACACACACACACACACACACACACAAAAAAAAAAAACGAAGACTACTTTAAAAAGAAAAAAAAAAAAAATTATGGAGTTTACCCAGGATGAGACTCTCTGTGTGGGGGGGACTCTCCCACTGACACCCCTGGTCCCCCACTCCTCCAGGACAGGGGGCTGGTAAAGTCACATGTTAAGCCCAGAGAAGGCCACTCGACCTCGGGGGAGCTTACTGACCCCCCCCCCCCCCCCCCCCCCCCCACAAAAAAAAACAAAAAAACAAAACAAACGAAGACTACTTTAAAAAAAAAAAAAAAATTATGGAGTTTACCCAGGATGAGACTCTCTGTGTGGGGGCACTCTTCCCCTGACACCCCTGGTCCTCCACTCCTCCAGGACATGGCCCTGCTACTCCGTAACTGCTTGCCCGGGATGAGACTCTGTGTGTGGGGGCACTCTTCCACTGACACCCCTGGTCCCCCAGGAGTGGGGGACCAGGGGTGTACTCCTACCCCTGGCCCTGCTACTCCGTAACTGCTTGCCCAGGTTGACACTCTCTGTGTGGGGGGACTCTTCCACTGTCACCCCTGGTCCCATGCTCATCCAGGACATGGCCCTGG